>NW_026919484.1:0-158460 GCF_032062105.1 Saccostrea cuccullata
TCAAAATTGTAGAAGGAGTAGCATTTTAAAGGAATTTCACAGAAAATTCCATTTTTAGTAACCATGGCAACACCATTCATCAAAATCAAAAACCGATGCACTGTTTTATGTATCTTTGTGTAGTCTACTTGTGTGCCAAGTTATATTGAAATCAGATCAAAACTGTAGGAGGAGTAGCATTTTAAAGGAATTTCACAGAAAATTCTATTTTTAGTAACCATGGCAACACCGGTCATCGAAATAAAAATCCGATGCACTATTTTATGTATCTTAGTGTAGTCTACTTGTGTGCCAAGTTATATTGAAATCAGATCAAAATTGTAGGAGGAGTAGCGTTTTAAAGGAATTTCACAGAAAATTCTATTTTTAGTAACCATGGCAACACCATTCATTGAAATCAAAAACCGATGCACTATTTTATGTATCTTTGTGTAGTTTACTTGTGTGCCAAGTTAAATTGAAATCAGATCAAAACTGTAGGAGGAGTAGCATTTTAAAGGAATTTCACAGAAAATTCTATTTTTAGTAACCATGGCAACACCGGTCATCGAAATAAAAATCTGATGCACTATTTTATGTATCTTTGTGTAGTCAACTTGTGTGCCAAGTTATATTAAAATCAGACCAAAACTGTAGGAGGAGTAGTGTTTTGAAAAATTGTTTACAGACAGACGGACAGACAGACAGACAGCTAGACAGACGGACGGACGACGGACGCATTACTATCGCATAAGCTCTTCTGGTCTCTGACCAGTAGAGCTAAAAAGGAAAACAAATTCTTTAGCCTAAGGTCTAACAAATTAAAGATATATTTAATTTTCCAAATTTTTCAGTTTTTTTCCCAGCACTTAAATCCTACCATCTTTCATCTCACACATAAGAAAACTTTCCTATGTTATGCCTGCAGTAGTGATGGTAATGTTAAATCATATTATAAATGGATATAGACACTAAAACAGAAAACGCAACAGATGTATGGTGATATCAAATATATATGTATGACCTAAACACCCTAATTCCAAATTTAAATAATAAATACAGCAATGAGCAGCCATAGTAAAGCCAAACAAAATCTCCATCCATGGCTAAAAAAATCAGAACAAAAAATAAAATGAAATAACTTAAGCAAATTATTTGATACATACATATGTCTTTTAAAAAAAAAAAGCACACAATCACATCCAAACTAAGCACAGTTGGATCATCGAGAATGAAAAAAATCTATTCTCATCAAAGTTATTTTAGCATTTCTCCCTTATATAACTGGTGCAAACATGTACTGATCAAGTTACCCATTGGTATTCTAGTAGCAAGATACTACAGTCATGAATCAACATCAAAATAACTGTATAATGAAAACTTTTTAGATGTACTGCAATGTACACTTATGTCCCTAGTTAAGGTCAGACATGTTCCTCAAATGTGTGTATTGTATCTCGTGGTATTATATAAGAAATTATTCATATTGTCATTCCCTTCTGATTTCTACATTGTTTTCAAAATGTTTTTAAATATAAGTACACCAAAATTTGTGTTATAGGCCATTTAGAAAATTACCCGTAAGGGTTATATAAGAAATATGACCCTATTTTATCTTGGCCAAATGCCTGGTAAGGTACCCTAATTTTTTGTGAGGAAACTTATTTAAGTACCTTTACTTCAATGACAAATTCTTAAGAAAAATTATATATTTTTGAGGAACGTGTCGTCTGACCTTAAAGAGTAAGGCTGAAGTAACTATGATAGATTTTTTTCCCTTTATCAATTAATATTCAACCCTCCTTGAATGGGTTAACTTAATGTCTACCTATATGATTTTGAAAACAGTTTTCAAGTTAGTACCTTGGGTAGAAATAGATTTTTCTAAAAGTTCTGAACTTAAAGATTCCAATCAAAAAATGAAAAGAAAATATTTCTGAAATCCTATGTGTTTTCGAATATCTTTCCAATAAGTCCCATTTACAAACAAGAGGCCCAGGGGCCACATCGCTCACCTAAGCACATCGGCTAGGGAAAAGCACAAATCAGATCAGAATTGAGAAGTTTACTGAGGGGGTGGGGTGGGGGCTTGAACTCTAATACTACTTGAGAATGCCTCCATATCAATTCTGCAAATAACTTCTTGAGAAAGTTCTTGAAAAAAAGATTTTTATATATTTTTTTAAACATTTTGTTTGTATACATGACTTTGTAATAATTTGAATTTGACTCCCCATTCTTTCCCTCCCACCCAAAAGGGTACTCATGATCTGAACACATTTAAATTTCAATACATGAGGATGCTTACATTTCAATATGACTTAACATAGCTCTTCTGTTATTGAGATTTTTACCTTTATTTTCCTATGTAAAACTTGGATCCCCCATTGTGGCCCCACCCTACCCCTGGGGGTTATGGTTTGAACAAACTTGAATCTACAGTACCTGAGGATGCTTCCATATAAATATCACTAATCATGGCTTTGCAGTACTTGAAAAGAAAATTATTTATGATATTCCTATGTAAAACTTTGATCGGCAATTGTGGCCCCACCCTACCCCCAAGGGTAATGCTTTGAACAACCTGAATGTAAACTACCTGAGGATGATTCAACATGAGTTTCATTTTTCCTGTCCCTATGGATCTTGAGAAGGAGATTTTTAAAGATTTTTCCTATATATTCCTATGTAAAACTTTGATTGGCCATTGTGGCCCCACCCTTGCCCTGGGGTCATGATTTGAACAAACTTGAATGTACACTATTGAGGATGATTCAACATGAGTTTCATCTTTCCTGTCCCAATGGTTCTTGAGAAGAAGATTTTTAAAGATTTTTCCTATATATATTCCTATGTAAAACTTTGATCAGCCATTGGCCCTGCATTTGAATAAAATTGAATCCCGTTTACCCAAGGATACTTTGCAGCAAGTTTGGTTGAAATTGGCCCAGTGGTTCTTGAGAAGAAGATGAAAATGTGAAAAGTTTACAATGATGACAACAACAACAGACAACGGACAAATTTTGATCAGAAAAGCTTACTTGAGCCTTTGGCTCAGGTGAGCTAAAAATGTCAGAGACAGACATCAAAATTCAAATTTTGGAGATTTGACATAGAACAAGAGTGTGAATTTCAAAGTTGGTTGTGACTACATCCTATGTACTTGTGGTTTATTACAACGATATGTGCTCTCAATAAAAGTGTGAAAAGATGTGAATAAAATTTCAGTGGCAGGAAGATGAGAAAAAGATAATAAACCTTTGGGGAAAAGAAATTCCCTCATAGTGTACTTCACAACAACCAGATCACAAAATACTGTACCTTTTCTTCATACACATATTTCTGAAAATTTTAATTTCCTTACATGTAAGTACATAAACAAATGATAATTTATTAGTTGTGGGCATTCTTATACACACAGTGCTTTTCATTCATATTTCAAAAGCAACCTTTCTAAATAAAAAAAAAATTTTAATAGATAAATCTTGCTTATTTTGAGAAAAAAAATGCTGACTAACTTTAGGCCATGAAAAACACTGACATTGTTTATATACATTTAAGTTCTGTTATGCCCTCTATGTTAGCAGATTTATGTATTGTATTTAATCTGCACAGTGTATAAGCTGTAACTACACGTCATGCTTAACAACAGAGTCCATCCCAGATACATTACCTTCTCTTCAAAAATAATTCTCTGAAAATTTATTTCATCAATGAAAAATTCTTATTCTCCCTTCGTCAACTCCAAAATATGCCTTATGCCATATTTGTGCTTGACCATCAAAATATCAAACAAAAATCATAGACCCATGATCTACATTGCTCCACTGAGTCAACAATAACTTGACAAATCAATTTCTAAATGATCGACATTAATAAAACCTCTGTCATCAGGGTCAGATTGAGTACATTAATTTTTAGATGTCAACTTCATTAATTGTAACCTTTTTTGTAATTCTTGAGAATATATGTTTACACATTGATTGTGGTCACAACCCCTAACTCTGGGCTAACATAAGTGGAAATTTTACAACACTGCTTAGCAAATTAGAAAACATTGATTATAAAACGTGAATGATGAGAAATCAATAAAATAAATTTTAGCAAATATTCAATTTATAGAATATAAAATGCCTTCCAAGAGTGAACAACGACTCTTTACTCAAAGTGAGAACATGAATTTTTTTTTTGCTAACCATCAACGAAAACAACTCTGAACATTACATATCATATTACTTTAAATTCCCTCATTCTTTGGATCCATGCTCTTCGGGTAGCAAAAACATTCAACTAATCTCAAAATCAGTCTTTAATTACAAAACTTTCTGGGAAGAATTATGATATATTTGGTCTTAAACTTCAACTTAATTATTTTTTCAACTTTAAAATTTGAAATTTACTTAAATATCATTGATCTCCTTATTCTGTTGCAAAATTGCCTCGTGAGAAAAATATGACATATCTATCAGGCTATCTTTACAGTAATGCTTGCTTGACCTCTTCCAACTCAGGGTAAAATTATTGGTTTGGTAGGCAGGTGAGAAAATCTTTTTTCCAAAACACTTTAACATAATTTGTTGACGGGATAAAACGAATAAAAGAAAAAATATAGTGTCATTGAATGTAAAAAAATAAGTTTTAGTTGGGCGATTCTTAGTCAGTCGGTCAGGAGAGGTCAAACAAACAATTTTTAAAGGACGGCCTCAGCATGCAGAGTGTCTTTGTTGTCCTTTAAAATAAAGGATAATAACGATAAAACAGACTGACAATCTCCGTAGACTGACAACCTGTGTATGAAGCCAGATAATCCCTGCTGGGTTACACTACACACCTGGGCGTTCTTTTTGAAGTCTTTCTTTTTATTCTTGATCTGTTCCTGCTCCTCTTCCATCTGTGCGTATTCCAGTTTCTTCCTCTTCTCTAGTTCTGCCACAGCAGCCTAATTAAAATTTAATAAAGATCACAAACCTCTCACATCTGGTACACATTTTATTTTCAGGAATTGATAAAATGATACAGTTTACTTTAATTTTTAAAAGCGAGATTAAAGTTTCGTTGAGTAGGTAAGGTGTTTTTGAAATCTTGGTATTTTGTAGATAAGGGGGTATGTCAGCAGATCTATGTTTTTATGTCCTTTATAACATGGCTGTTTAGGATACTTACTTTGAATGCTCCAACAAATCTGACAAACTGTGAGAAGAAGGAAGTTGGAGAACACGTGCGGGGGTTCTCTCCGAAAAACTCCACCACTCTCTTGTAGGCATCCTGAAAATAAAACAGTGGAATAAATCAATTTGTTAAATTACACACATCTTGAATTAATCACAAAAGCATGTTCTCACAGCAATTAATTTGAGAAATGTGTGTGTGAGCCATTTTATTGCTATATCAACCAAAGTATATCTCTGCAATAAATCTTCATGTACTATTTTATGACTTACCCCAATTTTTTTTTTTATTTTAAGTTTTGATGGGTACCTCTGCGGTTTTGATGACTTACCTTTGCTGTTTTGATGGGTTACAGTCATATTGAAGAATTAACATTAGGAAGCCTGTTTGTTCAGCTTCCTAAGCCTGTCATTCGATTTTGATTTTACTTTTACTATTCTGCATCTTATCTCTCTTAATTTTATGTCGACTTGTGGATTTTATTTTTACTATACAATGAGAAATACCTCTGCGGTTTTGATGTCTTACCTCTGCGGTTTTGATGACTTACCTTTGCTGTTTTGATGTCGGCCTGTAGTTTTTTGAGCCTGTCTTTTGATGTCTTACCTCTGCAGTTTTGATGTCAGCCTGTAGTTTTTTGGTTTTGATGACTTACCTCTGCAGTTTTGATGTCAGTCTGTAGTTTTTTTGATTTTTTGTCTTACCTCTGCGGTTTTGATGTCAGCCTGTAGTTTTTTTATTTTGATGTCTTACCTCTGCCGGTTTTGATATCAGCTTGTAGTTTTTTATTTTGATGTCTAACCTCTGCAGTTTTGATGTCAGCCTGTAGTTTTTTAAGCCTAACTATTGATGTCTTACCTCGGCTGTTTTGATGTCGGCCTGTAGTTTTTTAAGCCTGTCCTCGGAGTTCGTGAGGAACTCTTTCAGGACAGGAGGGGCGTCTCTGCTGTGTTTCCGTGCCTCATACTCTTTCTGGGTCATCTGCATTCCCTTCTCCAGATCCTTGTAGTCAGTGATTATGTTCTCCATAGAAACTGAAAGTAGTGATAAAATTAACATAAATATAGGACCACTATTCAAATACAGTATTTAAAACTACTGTAAATAATTGCAACTTTTTCTAATTTCAGCTAGTCTCTTTTGATTTTTGGTCCATTAAACAGTAATTTTGTAGAATTTTAACTTTTAATCAAGAACATATAAGGAACTTTCAGTTTAAAATAAAATGAACATATATATTGTACCATTATTCCCACTTAATATTTGAAACGCTGTAAACATGGTAAATACAATTTTTACTTAAAACTTACTATCTAATCATGAAAATAAAATGTTCACGGAAAATGCAAAGAATAACTCATTAACCATCATATTCAAAATAAAAAATGACAGCATAAACTCACCCACTGCGGCTTTTTCTATAAAACGGAGCTCTGAGTCGAAATTTAAAATCTCTGGGAATTTGGTCTGAACTGTCTGCACCAGGAAGTGCATTAATGAGAAGGTCTTGTCTTTGGTCTTCGTGTCCATCAGCTACAAAATATTCCACATACATGAAGGCAATTATAAATCAAGCATTCTGAATACATTTAAAAGCTAGAGCTCACATTATTCTGTAAACCAACCAGTGCAGGTACATTTCATGTTATTGAATGAAAATGATTTTTTGAAAAAGAATATGTAGGTTTAAGGAGACTGACCATCCTGCTCTCATTAATGTAGTTTCTCCCCTTGACAAAGGGACATAACTCACCATGTCCAGACTCTGAAGTTTAAAGCCGTACACCGCCCCTCTCTTGGCACTGTTCATGTAATTCCCTATGGCTAAAATTATCTACAAGGTAAAAATAATGTGTGTTAACTTTATCAATAAATGTTCGTTAACTTTATTTTGTTTCCAATCAAGAAAATATTTGCAGAGTGTTCAATGTTTGAAAGAATTCATAATTTTTCTTTGGTTCATAGGAACCTAATATGAATTGTAGTTTGAAGGGATGTCAATATTCATTGACAAAATGCTTTAAAACTGATTCCCAACAAACTGCCATGGTTTATAGCATTTCTTTATAACACTTATAGAGTGTCTACGAATCTTAAGTTTGGTCCATTCTTACCTCTAACATTTTCCTGACTTTTGTGGAACTTCTTAATGACATGGAAGCAGCAATGATTGCATTGACTTGCTGGAGAAAAAGAATAAAGTAACAGCTTAAATCTGATACATCAACTTTTTCTTTAAAAAAATTTATTCAGATGCAAATAATAAGTATGCACATAACAAAATGTCTGTTTAATGCCATTTTCAGTCATTTTTGTGGGATTCTCTCTAATCCTTGTATAATCTACAACAGTTTACTTACTGGAGCTAAATGATGAACATTTTCATTGAAATTTCCAATGAAACTCATGATGTGTAACTTTTGTGACAATCTCTCTATCTTGGACAACTGAAAAGACAAGATAATATCTTCATACAGTCTAAAATAATGTGTTTACAAGATTTTATATAAAAAAATTACTGAGGCAAAAAAAATAATAAATAAATCCAAATTTATGGTTAAGTTCAACGTTTGTACATGCAAAATCAACATGATATGTACATGTATTTTAGACTTAGAGTGAGGTGTTTTTTTAAAATGTTAAAAAAAGAAACTGTTCTCTTCAGATGGTCTAGACAAACCTGTAACATGAACCTATCCTCGTCTGACAATCTGTCTAACGGTCGTCTATCTTTCTCGTATTGCTTGTACGCTTTCATCTGCATAAAACAGAAAAAATGTCAGTTCTATTCTTTGTTCAATAAAATACTTTTAATCAAAAGGAAAATTTTAATCTCTTCAAACCATTATGCTAAAAGTTTTGAACCTTGTGAAAATTTTTCTTAACTAATTAAATTTTGCATTTTTAAAAACATTTTTCAATTAATCAAGTGAATGAATTCAATTTAAAAATTCATATTTGTTCTTTGTGTTTTGTTTGTTATTTTTTGTTTAGTGGGTAAATACCTCAGCATCATTGGGAAGAATGGTGAGGAGGATATCTGCCATATCTAGAGACAGGGTCTTCAGGTCGATCCTGTAGTGAAAGAAAGAAAACATGGCCGACTTAAAAACAAAACTGATCACAAAAACAATAGCGACAAAAGAACAAACATAACTTCTGACAAACTTACGCATTAATGGCTCGACAAACTTCTTCATTTCTGAGTTCTAGTTTCCTCCTGGTGATTGCTTGTTAAAATGGAAAAAAAAATTCTCATTGATAAAAAATTAATAAAACTATACCTCATATTTTGTAACATAAAGCAATAATGAATCATCTAGTTTTTTAATGAATTAAGGGTCATATACATATTTCTTTTCTTTCAATTAGAAAATGGAACATCTTCTACTAAGAAGTTAAACTATTGCCATTTACATATGAACTTAAAAAGATTTTTGCACATTTAATATACAACACTTACTCATTTATTATTTTCATTCTCTTTTTCATGTGTGTATTTCTCAAAAAGTCCACACAGCTGAGAATAAACAGCATCACCAGTCCTCCCCCCTTTATTGAGTACATCCCCTCAGTAGTAACAGTTCTCCCCCTTATTTATCCCTTACACTTACCCACATTCCTGAGCCTGTTGGGTTCCATGAGACTGACGCTCTCCGCTTTCTTTTTCCTTATAGTCTCCCCTTTCATGTCCTCAGCCCCAATTAATCCAGCACCGAGTTTAAATGTTTCCTCGAATTCCACAAAGTCTATAACACTGAGGAGCTTATCATCATCAAGGTCTGAAAACACTGTCCCCTTAACCTGCTGGGGCTTCAGGGGGGTCCAGTTCAACATAGGAAGTCTGTACTTTGTCTGTATTTTCCGTTTAATTGTCATAGCACCTGGTCCTGCAGGTGGGGGTGGTGCCCCGGGCGCTCCAGGGGGTGGGGGTGGTGGGGGAGGCATTCCTGGTGCAGGAGGGGGTGGGGGTGGAGGTGGTGCCACCACAGGTGGTGGTGGGGGAGGGGGAGGAGGAAGCTCATCTAAAGTCGTAGACACTGTACCTGTAAATATTCGGGAAATAAATTTTCATTTACCAGTGCATAAAATCATTCAACAAGGTTTCTTAAAGAAGCAAAATAGATTTTTTTTACTTTAATATGCAGTTTTTCTCCAAATGATACACAGAAAATGCAATTTTGCTTCCTCAACTTAAAAAACTAATAAATTTTTGGTACTATTAGCATTAACTCTTTTCCCCTTAGACCTTTCCCTCCTTTACCCCTTAATGACGACTTTTGACGCCTAGCCCCCAACCCTTAATGACGAGTTTTGACGCACGTGTATTTCGTTGTTGATTTGACTTGAAATTACCGCTTGTTTACAAATTATCAGAGCACAGGTGGCCACCTGCAGGTTAACAATAGATGATTGCATCATACTACAGTTAGAAATCACGTGATTTACCTGTGTAAACAAACAATAGAATCTTGGAAAGTCCCACCAAAATTCAAAATGGCGGACTGTTACATACGATGTTTTTTTGAGCATATTACTCAGTAAATACGCAATATTTTCTCATCCAGTAAAGCATTTCATGAAATTCAGGCTATAAACTACCTATTTCTTGAAAGGTTTGAAAATTATAATGATCTATATGTGTAATATACTCCAACATAAGTTACGAAAATTTCGTGAAGTTCGGGACCGCGCAGTGCCGATTTCGTCACCTGTTTCTCACAAATTCAGAAGATACCTTCCATTTTACACATATTCATTAATGTACAGGTGTAGAAAATAATTATTTTAATAGAATTGGATCATTAAAGTGTCCAAAAACGTTCAGAAATCAAGTTTTAGGACGCAAGTCTGAAAATTTGTCGGCGAGATTGACATTGAAGAAGCACTACAATTTATTAATTTCTGAGTAATTAAACTTATAAAACTGATAATAAATAATAATTTAACCATCAATTATATCATCACACATGTTTTTTATTATTTATACAGACAATTTTGGCTTATTAAAGCCGTTTTACTTGTTGAAAATATCTAATTTTCTATTTACACCTGCTTTCACCTGAATTATTTTTTTAACAGAAATTTCCGATCGAAATTATGTAAAAAGATTTGAGAAATTTAATTTATTACGAATCCAATGATATATAATACATAATATAAATGAAATATTTTGACCCTTAATAGTTCAGTTTTAAACTGCACTCCAAGTCATCTAAAACGCTCTAAGGGGCAGCCAGGCAAACACTCTAAGGATATGGTCAGTGCGTCAAATCGTGGCATTAAGGGGTAAAGAGTTAAAAGCAAGCATTTATGTCCTATTTTTCAAGGAAATAATTTCATCATCAAATCTACTTCAGTATTTACCAGAGGTAGTGAGGTTATTCCTCATGGTTTCCATTTCCCGTAGCTTGGCCTCATACATACTCAGTCGTTTGGCCGATTCCTCGTCTTTCTCCGTAATCATCTGACGTAACGTGTTCATTTCTTTGTCTTGTTGACCTAAATACTCCTATAAAACAAAAGTCAACTGTGAATCGCATTATATTTCACTTATCACATAATTACAGCTCTGAACAAAATGACAATATTAAAATCCATGCATATTAATTGCAAACATTTAATGACATTGATTTTTCATTCTTTAAAAGAATTAAAAGAAATTTAAAATATTAACTCAAAATCACTATAAAGAGTTTAAGTTTAAAAAACTTCAAATTCATTTCATGATTTACTGAAATGCATACAGCAAAACTCGGTTATAACGAAGTCGCTGGGACCTATGAAATTTCTTCGCTATATCCGTAATTTGTTATAACCGTACAAGAAGTTCATTAAATTTATATAGCTGGGGATCCAAGATGACTGTTATTTCTGTGAATTCGCAATATCAGTGTTCGTACTAAACGAGTTTTACTGTATCTAAAAATATGTTAATCAGAATATCTTCAGCATTCCAAGGAGTGACCTCAAGTATTTTGGTTCTATATACAAACCTCTAATTCCTCCACTTTCTGTGTGGCATCTGATAATTGCTTTTCTAACTCCACTACAAAATAGAACAGAATGGTCAAAGAATATTGCTAGCGCTGGGAAATAATTATGAAATTTTTTACACAAGTTACATAATCAAACCACCAAAAATATGTGGGAAAATTGAATTTCACACATTTCAAGTGAACTGATGAGACTTAATTTTTTTCCTCAAAGTTTTTTCTAAATACTTTTACTCAATTTAAAGCAAACACATCGTTTACATGCATGTTCACATTGAGTATGAAAACTTCAAAATGCTAACAAGTGATTCTACTGTACATTTCATAGGTAGGTAACTAAAATTTTCAACACATCAGGAGTAGAAAACTTACAAGTCAGGAAAAGATAAATCAAATGTTAGGAGTTGATAACACGTGTAAGTCAATACACATATAAGGAGTAGATAACTTACACACAATTAATGGGATATACATATATCAGGGGTAGATAACATGGATAACTTACATGATTTCTACATATCAGGGGTAGATACTTACATGATTTTGCCATCGATTCTTCCTCCATTTCCTGAAGGTGTTCTCTCTCCTAAAAAAAATAATATAGAAAATTCTAAAACCAAAATTTATTCTTAACTTGTAAATAAAGAAAAATTATTAAAAAACAATCATAAGTACTTCTAAGTAATTTGTAAGTTTTGTTTGTTTGCTTGAAAACGTTGCATGAACAATACATGTACTAAATTAACTAAACTAAATCATCTTATTTGTCCAAAAAAAAAAACAAAAATAATACAAATTTGACATAGGTCATGCAATATGGAGTTTATGATGACATTTACGGTATATAGGAATTAAACTATTTGAAAAATGAGGAAAAAACTATCAAAATGTACACTGATAATTATTTCCAAGAGAATGTTTAAAAGAAATAATTTTGACTTAATTGAGAAACTTGAATACAAAAATATAGCATCACCCATAAATAATATTGTATACTAAGTTTTATAATTATTCTTTTTGGTTCAATTTAAAATGTACATTAGACTAAAAAATACATTTCCAAACTGTTTCAACAAAATCACAAAGATTATTGAATATATGCACTTATACAATATAAAATACAATAATCATTGCATAATATTACTTGTTGTAATATTAAAATCTTGTACATTTCTTAATATTTATAATTACCGGTCCATCATAATCATAATTCTGTATGATCCATTTCAAGAAAATGTGAAAATTTAATCACTTTTGTCATAAAAAATAATTCATTTTTCAAATTGGAAATCTTCTGTGTTACTACTTATATCATATAGCGTAAACATGATAAAGAGCATATTGAATTCTTATTTTTACACAAGATGCTAAGGGTTTATTTCATAAAACTTACTAGATGATATCAGATACTATTTTTTATGTCCGTCTCACTTTTTGACTATAAAATGAATGCTTTTGTATATATATGACCAAGCTCAAAAAGTGAGCTTGTTTCATGTTCATAGCCAAACATCAACCTATCAATGAACTGACGTGTTATATATTTAGATAGGACCTCATCCATCACTACTAACAGTAGAACTGAAGGAATTCAAATGAGAAGGCTCAATGCTAAATTAATTTTTTTTTTCCAAAGAATGTATTCAGGATAGATATGGATTAACATAAACCTTGAGATGATTGGCTGACCATCTGTAAATCTCGACCAGTGAGAAGCCTCCATGCAGTATGATACATACCCGAGATAGTTCCTCCTCGAGATCCTCGGCTCGCTCGATGGCCTCGGTTTTGAGCTCCGAGTCCTCCAGTAGCTGAGCGACCTCGATCATGTTGTCCACGTACGCGTGAACCTGAACCGAGAGTCGATCACTCTCCGTGTGTCGCAGTTTCTGTAACGACCCACAATATTACACTGATTACAACAATTAATGTACATGAAAGTCAGCCTAATTTTTTCTCTGCAGTGAAGATAATTTTTTTTATCAGTTTACAATGTCCATGAAAAAAAGGACATACAGTATAGCTATTTTCATTAGTACATTTATGAATATTCCTTTTATTTGTCAATGATACAAATTTTTTGAAATCTAATTCAATAACAAATATTTAAAAATGATACATGAATGTAAACTTAAACTGAGATAATAAACAACTTACATTTAAATAATCATCTAATCCAATCTGAGTGAATTCATATTGTAAATGTACACGAAAGTTCATATTTTCCACTGAATGTACCACAATATTAACAAACTGCATACATGCAACCTGGTAAAAGAGAGAGATTGAGAACTTCAGGTAAATATTAAGAAAGACAATTTGTCAAATAACTATGGTCTAACTTCAACATTAAAAATCTTCAAGTATACAATAAAATTAAAATATCTGAGCAAGTATTTGCCAGACGATACATTATTTTCGACAGTTATAGATATACGTACCATAAAGTCTATATGGAATTCTTCATAATTGCGAAAATAATCCATTAATGTTTCAAACCGATGCCTTTCCCCACAAACCTACAGGTAAAAAATAACAGGTAAGAAATTTTCGTTTCAAAATTACACAGTCATTGAACTTGATTTCTAGATGTGTTTTCAAAAAATTTCTTCTTAACTGTATTTAAATTTTGTTGCTACTGAAGCAAAAAAAGAATAGTTACTTCTTTAAAATTGTCGAAGGCTGAGAGGATGATTTCGTGTCCCCCGCTGACTAGACAGACGGCCGCTAAGAGTTCCAGCACCAGGGCTTTAGTCCTACAAGATATATATAATACATACACTATAACCGGGATAATACTGAATAAATTTGCAAATGTGAGGGCCAATTGTTACTCAACATTCTTTATATTTAAAGTAGCAATTTCGTAAAGAAACACACAAATGTACAAAATACTAAAAGAGACTCGGTGCTTTTAACACAACTCACCTGAGACTGTGGTGATTTAGACTCAGGGCTATACAGTTAATGGCGTGTCTATGAGCTATCACAAGGTTAAAACCATACTGAAAAAATAAGGATGAACATACATATTCTGTGAATTATGATTCACTTGTAATATTAAAGATACTCTTTGGAAAATATTGAACTAGCCTAATAAATGGTTCAAACCTGAAAGTTTTTAAGAACTCTGTACATGTATTAAAAATGATCAAATAAGATCTCAGATATGTGTCTGTGAATAAAAAACTTCACTTAACAACTAATATGATCTTGACAAGACTGGTTCACCGATTTATTACCCTAGAACTGTGAATTCTACGAAATCTACCTGATGGTTCATTATTGCCCGTAGACACATGATACAGACGTGGACGTCGTCCCTGGCCTCCCCCATGTTGAGTTTGGACATCTTGGTGTGGCGTGGGGACCCTATCGTGTTGGAACGCTTTAACTTCCTGGCTGGACTTTTGACTAGACCATCTAAACTGGTACTCTTCTCTTTGTTCAATAGCTGCTCTTTTCTACAAAGGCAGTACATGACACTCAGAACCTAACTGTTCTTCTCAATTTTATGTCTAGATTTTTAAGAATTTCAGTCAAGTTAAAATTATACTTTGAAAACATTTTTTTGTTTACATTTAAGGTACCAGCACTTCAGATATCTCAATATACTTTTTTGGGGCAATAATCAAAACCAAATATATATCCTCATGAAATTCTGCTTATATGGTATATAGAATTGTGAATCTTTGTAATTCAGAATGGTTACCTGAGTGAAGCTATTTTAGCTAATTCAAACATATATTCGTTTACAGTAAAACTTGTTTATAACGAATCACTGGGACCTGTGAAATAATTTTGCTACATCAGTAATTCGTTTAATTCATATAAGGAATTCATTAAATTTATATCGCTGGGGATCCAAGATAACTTTGCTGTATCCGTAAATTAGCAATACATGTATCCGTGTTTGTACTAAACAAGTTTTGCTGCAATATTTTTTGTAAAGCCTATCTTTAAACTCACCTCATGACCACCTGAGTATAAGACAGGTAATCCACCAGAACGTCGAGACCCTGGTTGTCCTCGCTCAGAAATTCTCTGACCCATCTACAACAGAATGATAAACATGTGATTGTCAACACAAACATGAAAAAATCTGCTACATAAGCTTCAGGGGGTGACAGTTTCACCAACACTGAACTTTTTACAAAATTTTTGTATGCTTTTATAATTTAAGGTTCAATGATACTCTGATAAGAGAGATAACTCTAACTGGTATAAATTACTATGATTCCTTTATAAAACCATCATGTTAAAAGGTCATTTATGCAAAATTTGCCCCGCAAGGTATGCTGAAGTTGTGTGCATTTTAATCATGAATTAGATTTCTTTTGGAAAAACATAAGCATTATTTATATATTTCATATGCGTGAGCAGAGGGATTCAGGAACCTTACTTAGCTCTGACCTTCCATTTACTTACTCTATGTGGTTCGTACGAAGCGAGATTTCTAAATCCCTCAGCACCTGGGTAGATGATATGTCATTCAGGTTTTTCTTTTTCTGAAAACAAGTAAAAAATCAGGGTCAATTAATATGAAGTTTACATAAAATATGGAAAGTGGTGGGGAAAAAACTACTTCTACTGCAGAAAAACCTCTTCCAAGGGGGATAAGCATGCTCTTAGCTTAATCAATGATTATAGGTGTAAAAAAATATTGAAACAAAAAAAAATTAACTTTATCTCGAAGAAAAATTAATCAAATATTACTGTAATTCTCATAAGTTTCTATACAAGTACAACATTTCAATATGAGCCTATGAAACTGTACAATTGTTATGAATGTATTATAATAGAATCAGCCTTTGTAATAGACATTCAATGTGATGCCTATATATAAATATCTAGCTGGCCTAAGTCTGTGGTCGCACAAAAAAGCCATAGCCCTGTGTTTATCCGGGGGGGAGGGGTGATCACGGTCTACAATCTACTTCTGGTACACCACAACACCGCCATGACAACTAAATCTGATGCTATATTTAGACACAAGGTCAGCCATTAGTGATTTTAGGCTATCATTCCATTGGCAGCAATTCAGTGCTCAGTGATTAGTTAGACATGTCACAAGATCATAGAAAACACTTACGTGAAAACACTGTAGAAATATATATATACATGTATAGTCTGTTATATTAATTCCGGTGTCACATGACATATAATTTAAAATTTAAAACAAGAGGCCCATGGGCCACATCGCTCACCTGAGCACTGTGGTTAGGAATAAAATAGAAATTGGTTTATTATTGAAAAGTTTAAATTCAAAAGTAAACCTTTGACTAGTTATGGCTTTACTATTCTTGAGAAGATGATTTTTAAAGAATTTTTCTATATATTTCTATGTAAAACTTTGGTTGGCCATTGTGGCCCCGCCCTATCCCCGGGGGTCATGATTTGTACAAACTTGAATCTACACTACCTGAGGATGCTTCCATATAAATAAGATCAATTATGGCTTTGTTATTCTTGAGAAGAAGATTTTTAAAGAATTTTCCATATATTTCTATGTAAATCTTTGGTCGGCCATTGTGGCCCCGCCCTACCCCCGGGGGTCATGATTTGAAAAAATTTGAATCTACACTACCCGAGGATGCTTCCATATAAATATGATCAATTATGGCTTTGTTATTCTTGAGAAGAAGATTTTTAAAGAATTTTCCTATATATTTCTATGTAAAACTTTGGTCTGCCATTGTGGCCCCGCCCTACCCCCGGGGGTCATGATTTGAACAAATTTGAATCTACACTACCTGAGGATGTTTCCCCATAAGTTTCATCTTTCCTGGCACAGTGGTTCTCGAGAAGAAAATTTTTAAAACATACCACCAAATTTTCATTAATTCCCAATTATCTCCCCTTGAATGAGGGTGTGGCCCTTCATTTGAACAAACTTGAATCCCCTTGACCCAAGGATACTTTGTGGCAAGTTTGGTTGAAATTGGCCCAAGGGTTTTTGAGAAGAAGTCGAAAATGTGAAAAGTTTACAGACAGACAGACGGATGCCGGACAAAATGTGATCAGAAAAGCTCACTTGAGCCTTCGGCTCAGGTGAGCTAAAAATGATTAAACATTTTACGGGGCAATTTAAACTTGTTATCAAATAATCTATACATTTTACATAAGAGATTCAGAACGATATTATATAGTAATTATGTGACAAAACAAGCCGAAGTTTTTAATTTCTTTATATGCTGCAACCTTTGTCAATTTTAGCATTCTTCATTGTGTACATTGTTGAATACGCTTATTATAACATGAGTTATATCATATTAATTGATATAATGCATGAGTATGGAGTACAGATATTATATTGATCTAGAATGAATGAATTCTCCTACAGGTGATCGAATGAAATGCAGTGGGTACATATTAAATTGTTATTATTCCGCAGCAAAAGTGGGCATCAAATAATACAGACTTCCATAACTTTTATAGATATAGAATGCTCTCCCCAAAAATTCAGCTTAACAAAAACAAAAATAGTGTGATACCTAAACAGCGAAACAAAAACCTTAGATAGGGCCGAATTTAAAATAATGTTTGCTTGCCTTCTCCCGAATCAAGGCAAAATTGTAGGGTCGGTACCATAGGTACGTTGGAAAATATTTTTTCAACAAAATTTCAATGTTTGTTGACAGGATAATAGAAATAAAAAGAAAAAAATATTGTGTCCTGGAATGTACAAAAAAAGTTGAGTGGGGCCATTTTTATCCAGTTGGTCGAGAGAAGGCAACCAAACAATGTTTTAAAGATGGCCTCAGACATATATATGTTGTTAACATGTCATTTAATATATATGAACACTACATGCACAATGAACATTAGATCAGCAAATAAGGATAGGACATAAACTTAAAATAAAAATAAAACAATGAAAGCAATTAAAGAGGCAACAAAAATCATAATGTGATAAAAATAAAATGTCCAACACAACAGCTAACAGGTACAAAGATTTCCACGATTTCCGTTATTGATATAAAGGTCTGGAAAACAATGCATACATTGTAACTTACGTCCGGATAGACACACGCTCCCATTAGCTAAATCAAATGTAAGTCAGAATTACTTCCCCTTACTTCACTAAATCAAATGTAAGTCAGAATTACTTCCCTTTCTTCTGTTTATTCAATTTGATGAAACTTGTCAATGTACATCTTAAATACGTACAGAAGAGTTTTAACCTTCATCACTTATGCTACGAAAGAAATACAATTTACAATATAATCTACAATACACCTGATAGTTTCCTTAAAAACAATTTTTTATGCATTGTCAATACTACGAAAGAAATACAATTTACAATATAATCTACAATACACCTGATAGTTTCCTTAAAAACAATTTTTCCTGCATTGTCACCAGCTGCAAGTTTTTGTGCCATGTCTGTGAAAAACCTTTGTTTTGTAACAATTCAATCACCATGATCACAGAACAGAGATTTCTGTGACTGATGAGAAAAAATGTTGCTGTTTATCTGAAATTGGACAAAAATGATTATCGATTCCCTTGCAACAGAGTTTAAGGGGAAATAGTAACCACACTTGAGGGCACATGTGATGATGAGGGGTTGGGGTGGGGGTCCTTATTGGGAAAGAAAAGTGATGTAATTTGCATTCGGATCGATGTCAAATGCTTCCTTGATTTATATCGATCTATATGCTTTTTGCAAGGGATGCCTCTGAAACTCTTAAGAATGTTAAAATAGGCCAACTTAATTCCTTGGACCCTCCTGCTAATGTAACATACTAACATAAATGGATAATGCAAAATTTTAAACACTTTCCTCTGTCTATCTGTATAAAAAATTTAGAGGCTAAATTTAAGTCTATATAACCTTAGGCAACTTAAGGAAATTTGAATTGTCATTTCTGAATCATGACCATGATGACCTGCTGCAATTGCCCTTCTGGTCTGCTGAGTTCAAAATGGTTGTTTTAAACAAGGGGAAAACATGTACATAAGAAAAGTAAGGGCACTTTAGAACAAGCCTTATTTCCTTTTTAACAGGTGATTGTATAAGTGTTTGATAGTTGATTGTGGAAGACATAACATCCTGTCTACATAATACCCCCCTCAAAATTTTTTTAAAGATATTGATATAGATACAAAACGTCTGCTCTTCAACTTTTTTCTTTGACTTAATGGATGAAGCTTAACCTAGAAAAACTACCAAAAAATTTTTATTAATAAATTTATCACTTCAATGAATTTCTTATGAATGCCCCTCTGTTAATGGCTAGTCAATTTGGACAGTGACATATTCAACATACATATTCTTCAACCTAAAAATAACTGACAAAGAAACATAATTCAGGATCGTAAACTTCAGTAACACAGATTTATCATGCAAAACACCATCTCTGAGAAGCTGGGGAAAAAAATCACAAAATAAAATTGATACGTCTGCAACAGCACGATGGTACAGAAAAGTTACAACAATGCCTCGTAACTAAAAAAACACAGTAAGTTAAGCGTGAGATGGAAAGTTACGATGACCTACTGCGTCTAATCCACACTGCAGGGGGAAGGCCACCAGGTGAAGGGCTACGCAGGTATCGTGCTGAAATAAAGGTGGGTCGGAGACATAAGACATGGGCTGAGACAAGGAGAGGTACCATGGAATCATCTTAATTTCTGGGGGGTCTATCTTACTTATTTTATTTATTACTTATGTATTATTACTTATCAATTTTGTGGGTGCATACTGTTCATTCAATGAATCAATATGCTTACAAAATTAAGGTTTGAGGGTATGTAAATTCTTGGTGTTTTGGGTGACCCACCAAATTCATCAACATTGGTCTCCCCCGCAAACATAAATAATGATTCCATTGTACCTAAGAACAGAAAATCTACAGCAAGACGCAGTGTTCAAAGTTAGCCATCAATGGGTGAGCTCAAAAACTCACACTGAAAATGTGGCTTTACAAATGAAAGATTTCTGAAAAATCAGCAAAATTTGTCATATTTGATCTATAATAATCTTTCAAGATACTATGTCTATCGATCTGATTGGCTGAAAGACTGTCAACCACAGATTTAAATTCTGATGTCGCCCTATAAATACTTCAAATACTTCCTCAATAGAGTTGTAAACTTGAGACTTTAAATCATTTATAGAAAACACTTCTGTACAATATAAACTCTCCAGCACTTGAAAAATGAAGTTAATTTTTTGAAAAAGTAGCTACTTGTAAATGCATGACAATTCAGCAGCAATGAGTGTACTCTCCCGAAGCTTTAACGAGGCTGGGGGGTGGCAGCCATTTTTAGACTATTTCTATCTCCTTTACAAGGAGAGCGTCATATAAAGATATAGAAAATGATCAAAATTTAAAACTAAAATTTATGAATTTTTTCTTTGTCAAATGAATGTTGACAGCTTAAGATACCATATCTAAAAAAATAAGTTATATCTGGTGGTTACTTTGTGGTTAAATTGTTGACCCCCCAGCCTCCTTAAGGCTACATAATAATTATAGAACTGAGCCATACTAGTATCTAGTAAAAGTAATAATGACATGGTGAAATAGACAGGATATAAATTCTGTATGTCACAATGACTTTGAATAAAACCACTCTTCATCACGTCTATGATGAGTACAATTGCAAAGAAATCTTAAATTGAGGGGCCATCTTAGATTTAGTTATAAATGTACCCTTAAAAATGAAAAAAAAAATATACAAAGAAGTATTTTCTATGACATATATGTTATAACTTATAACATATGAAATTATATAAAAAAAAAATACAAGTAATGAGTACCAGGTATATTCATATTTTCAAACAATACATATATACAAATTTCTAAAAATTTATGCATGTTATATAAGTAAAAATATGTTTCAGGGACTGTATGTACACAAGTTTTTATGGCATTTCATTTCTTTTTCAGTATAAACATACATGTGTGTATTTTTGTACATTTATACAGGTATACATGACCTCTACATTATACCTCCACATTTTTTCGACAGCACAGCGGACTGCCTAACTGTCCATCATCCTAAGAAAAATCCGTACATTTAACAGAAGACAAAAAAAGTTAATAAATCTTCGTTAATGTTAGGTAACCAATAAGGCACTCACCACTCGCGACCCCCGGCTGTTACGAGGATCTAGATAGGTCCGCAGTCTGTCCAGGTAAACGTGAGGGGGGTCTTTAGCATGGACCCGCTCCTACAACATAAAAACAAAGGTCACAGTCTTCGCGAAAAAGAAAAATCGCCACAGGACATTCGGACAGACAGTTAACACAATTTCACAGGACCAAACGAATTTTCACCGGTCCAAAACTTTTTCATATACCGGTAGTGATCATAACGATGTTTTTTCAAAGCATTTGAATCAGTAAACATGTATTAAGCTTAAAAAAATATATATGTTTGTTTCCTGTAACATTCCCAATAAAATAAGGGTCGGTAGGTCGGAAATTCTTTTTTTTTTCCTTTTTTTTTTTTGCTTATGTATGGCCAAACATCCCTGGACTGAATATCAGGTGTCATATTTCCAGTGGACACCCAACATGGCATCCAAAATGGCTGCCTAGCGGCAGAAAACGAACTTCGCAAAGTTGTAGGGGGAAACTGTTGTTACAATAATGATTACTCTTTATATTTAAGGTAATTTGTAAACTAGATTGACATATTTTATGTCTCAAGTTATTAAAAGCTACAAGTTAATTTTTTTTTTTAAATAAATGGAATCGGCTGATTGATCAAACGCAGTTTTGCCAATTGTCAGAAGAAAAAAAATCCACTCGGGATAATTTGAATGGGTCGGTCGGGTTACAGGAAACAAACATAATTTTTTTTAGTAGGTTTTAAAACAATCACAGTCAACAAAGACAATATGTATTTAAAAGTGTGTTTTGGTATAAGATTAAGCGTCTATATGATGAAAAAGAAATATAAAATTTAAAATCCAACCAAAACGAACCTCGGACAAACGGACCGATTTTACTAGATAGTGCATCGGACCAATCAGATTTTCACCTGTTGTGTCCGACGGACCGGTGCTTTTGGGATAGACTGAGGTCATCTACTGTTAGGAAGCTAATTTCAACAAATCTTACTTATAAGTAAAGCAAATCCTTTTTTTTCTAGTTCCATGCAAAGTGAATCCCTAAATGCATCATCCATACAAGGCTGGTTAAGGTATATCAATATCCAAGAAAGTTTAAAGTTTAAGTAGGACTTCTGATTATTTGAGAATTATACCAGGAAATTAACCCTAGTCACTTATGTTGAAAAAATAGGTCAGATCAGAAAAGCAAATCTTTAAACCATCCCCAGATGCATCATACTTGCAATTTTGGTCAAAATAGAACTTACAGATTCTTGGGAATGTACTTGCTTTTAAAATTTTAACTGGACACATTCCCCTGACCTGACATCTGAAGATGAAGGCCGGTACAGGAGAAGCTCATATCAACTTTGTTATTGTGCACTTAAAAGTCAGACATCAATTAAATGATACATATATAATTTAATTTCACTTGTATCAAGCAATTTCATTGGCTGAATCATTCAGAGGAACATATAATATATTGTATAACATAACTTGCCTACGTCACAATGAGTTACGTCAAAAACGTATTACTCCGCTTGACGTTACTTTTAAAATAATGCTCAATTTGAAGCCTTATTCTGGAGGAAAAATTGTCTTATTGTCTACACTGAAATTAAATTATAAGGAATGAAGCTTATTTCAACTTATGTTATACGATATAACAAAACTTGGGGCAGTTTACTCTTTTTTATAAGCGTAAACTTTCCCAAGTTATGTTATATCGTATAGCATAAGTTGAAATTAGCTTCATTCCTTAAATATTAAGCAAATTAAAATATATATCTGAACTTATACAGTCTGCATCATAATAATTAACAAAAATTATATTGAAAATATCTTCTCAGCCAAACAAAAACATCTTTTGAGATGTTCCCCCAGGAAGTGCTTCTCTAAATATTTATACTGTGTGACCCCTGGCTGTCTGAGCAAGAGATTGAAGCAAAAAGGCTCCGGCTATTTACATGTATACATTAATAGTCAATGGTCGGGGTCCAGCCAAACGGATTTCGTATTATTCTTTCAAGATACATTTCTGATCAATAAATATAAATATTTTGAACACTTCAAGATATCTCGACATGCCAATCATGCAGTTTGTCACTGCAGGTACCTATATAACCTTTTGACCTATAATCATTTCATTCTTACTCCTACATAAATTTTATAAACTTTTAAACTTCCAGTTTTTCACAATTAATTCAAACTTTGTGGTTAATCATTTAAGGTGTGCCTACAACATGAATGGATCATTTTTTTGAAATTATTAATCTCAAAGTATTCCCTGATCATTTTTTTGAAAAATAAATAATTTGATTTTGTCAAAATCCTCATACAGTAAAAATAAATTTTACAGTGACCTAAATTCTTCATTTTATATTGACATTAAATTCCATGGACCCAGTAATTTGTGGGTAGCTATTTGCTGTTCCCCACTGTGTTGGATGTAAGACAGGGTAATACATCACGTCCCCTGATTCTTATCAGAATGGTATATTATCTCCCGATTTCTACAGGTTCACTGCCTTCTAAAACACCTGGTCTGACCTGATATATACAGGATACATAAAGGTATCACCCGACACATTTGTTAACATAACATGGGCCTATAGAGCTAGGTGTGATAAATTGTTCTGATACTGCCTGATCTAATGGGACCCCATTATATACATCATTAAGTCAAATATTTCAAATATGTGTGACATATTTCTGTTATCTTCATTATAAGAAAAATATGACATTGTTTAATTTAGATGTAGTATAAAATCCTACTGTCAAAAAGTTGTGTTTGGAATTGACTGATGAATATTACATGAGACTGACATTAAAACACATTCCTGACACACTCAGCAGTGAGGGGAGGAATTGTCATCCCCCGTTCTAACTCCAAAAATAATCACATCAACCGAGTCAACAATAAGAAGTATGTATATTCATATATACAGGCTTGAATTAGAGGGGAGCTATAGACCGTGAAGAGTCTGGGTATACTGCTAATGTCCCTAGCAGGTCAAGGACAGGGGTCAGCAAGGGGTGGGGGGCATCAATTACAACTCATTTCAAACAGAAAATCTTTATATAAAATGATATTGCTACTAGTGTATGCATGCTGATCATGTTAATCTACTGGTTAGATATCATGAATGTTCATTTTGGGTGGATTCTAAATTTAGGAAATATTAGCTAAATGGAGACCATACATCTTAAGATCTTATATCCTTAAAACTATTTCAAAGTTACAATGAGCTTCAAGGAAGAAGGATCTCTACATTATCACAAGAAGGAATCTGCCATCACGAGAGATTATGTATTTCATTCTCTAAGGGGTGTGTCAAATAACTGACAATAGAACAGGCAAGGGAAGGAAAGGAGGGTGGGGTGGGCGAAGTACAAATTCTCACTAAAATTTTAACATTTAACATTAAATTGTACTGTAACAAGCAAATATTGATTGTTGCAGTAAATCTGCAGCCTCCCTTCTCCTTGTCACATTTAATTGACAGTATAATTCTTGTCTGCCAGACTTGGTCCACCTTTCACAATATGTCCCCCCAAAACAATGAAAATCAATAGGGAATATTTGTATTAACTCAAACAATTTAATTAAGAGTGATAAATGAGTCGCTCTGTGTACCATTCTCTCCTTATCTTGGGCCCTCAGTGCATAATCGCAAACAAATCTTGGGGAAAAATCACTACTAAGCACTGCTTCTTGCTGCACAATAATTCACATTGTATTTGGTCTGTGCCGTGTTTTATGATTTCCATCAATTTTTTCCTCCAGGCTGCATATCACACTGCACCATAGTAAGCCCCGCAGCAGAGGAATGAGTTAACACACTCTTAATTGTTTATCAGGGTCCATTTTTTAAAGTTTTGATGCTGAGCTGCAAGATTAGCTCCAACAGTTACTGGATTTTTTCATTATAATATTGAGAAAACACTCAGCCTCCCCTTCCCTTTCTATTCTCTCCGAGTGTCTGTCCTGAGATTCACAGTTAATTTTTGAATTAACTCAGCCCCCCTCCCCCTTTTCATTCTTTCTGAGTCAATAACTTATTGGAATCTTTCATCATTTATTTATTGAGAATACACTCAGCCCCCCCCCCCCTCTCCCCTTTCCATTCTCTCTGAGTGTCTGGCCTGAGATTCAAAGTAACTTATTGGATTTTTCATTATTTCTTTACTTAGAATACACTCTCCCCCTACCCTTTTTCATTCTCTCTGAGTTTCTGAGATTCACATTTCTGGGGTGAATCATAATTCCAAATGAAGGATCTAATATAACAGGAAGATGATAAATACACATGTTCAGACCCAGAACTGGGCTCTCTTCAAGAGCTCCACATGATTTTTAAATTATCTTACTTAATTACGCATACAACATTAGTGTAGGGGTCATCAGTGCTGAATGATTCAGTCTGCTATTGAAGTCAGAGCATCTGTTAGAAAGGTGTAACCTACAGGAACACAATGTCTGTGTGTCCTTCAAATCTCAGAAAATACACTTTTTTTTCAATTACTTCAATTTTTGGGTTTATTAAATTGCATGCATCTACTAGGCCTTTATTAATAACATATTCTTAATATTGCTATATCTATATAAAAGTTGAAATTGTTGCACTCCCTCCTTTTAACACAACTACTAAAAATTCACAAGAATTTTATTTTATACAGAGACTGAGAGAGTGTATATCTCGGGCCATTGATTATATTTTTTCTTTTGACAAAATCTTGGACACTCAGGTGTTAGATTTCATAGATGTAGCGTGATCCTCCTAAATATCTCACATCTCAGATCCTACAGGAATAATTCCCTGACACTGGCTAAATCTTTACTGTGTTACAGCAGGCAAATTCTTAATTTGTTACAACATGCAAACTCTTCCTCGACTTCTCTCATGTATACCACAGATGTTCTACTCTTGTTTCACTGAGTGAGTAGACAGCTATTACATGTTATAATAGTAATTACATCCAATCACTTCTGTGTTAAACACTGTAATGAGTAACTCAGGAAAACTCCTCTGTTAATTTATATGTACCACAATATACAAAGATAATAGTGTGTAATGGGTGCCCAATAACAATGGAGCCAGGGAGAGCAGCTTCTCAGAGCCAGACAATCTGTTACTGAATCTAACATCTGTCACTTCTACATGTTCTAGATGCTTCATATTAACTGGATATCTGTGATGTGCAATGACTTGTATTCTGTTACAATTACCCCCCAATACATTTCATTATAAGAGGGCATAACTTAGCATCTATCAACAAGATCTAGCCACTTAGTATTTCTCCTCTGTACAGGAATTATTGTCGATCTGGTATTTAAGAAATGCTTATAAACTCCCGAACATTAACTCAATGTCTAGTAATCAACCATGGATTCCCACAGATTACAAGTTATAGGAATGTTTTTGATTTTTGTTTACCGTGGGGTCAAGGTCGCGTCATACTCCCCCCTATGGAGGTTATCTCATCGTTTTATACTGCCCCATACGGAAAAAAAGGGCAAACAAACTACTATAACAAATTACTAACAAACCACTATGGTTTGAAAGTAGTTTAATAGTATAGCAAATCACATGCAAATGAGCTAACAAACTATACTCTAACAAACTACTATCAAACCACTCTTAACAAACTACTATCAAACCACTCTAACAAACTACTATCAAACCACTCTAACAAACTACTATCAAACCACTGTAACAAGCTACTATCAAACCACTCTAACAAACTACTATCAAACCACTCTAACAAACTATTATCAAACCACTCTAACAAACTACTAACAAATCACTGGGAACAAATCCATCACCAAAACACTGTAGATTTGAATTTTCCTTTACAAATCCAAAGTCTTAATTGAAAACACCTAAAACAATCACATTTTGAAATATTCAACAAGTCTTGTTTTAGGGTATTTAAATTCCAGGATTCACAAGTTTAGCCATTAATGCAAGTGCAACATCCAACATGTTTTCTTTTGTTTAGGAGATGCAATTCCAAGTCAATGTCCATGTACTTATCACATATTCTCCTTCATGTTGTGTACATCTTCATAGTATTTTTTCACCAAAAAATGTTCTTCAAGCTGATGATCAACATTTAAATATTTCCCTGCTTCCTCTGGCATGGAAAAAGCTGCAATTTTTCCTTGTTTCTGACCTCATTGCAACTTTGAAAGACATCTTTATTGTCTTATTTTCAAGTATACTTCCCATAATCCAATGCATAACTGATCTAAACTAGGATAGGAATTATAGGTCAATCTGAAAATGAATAAAAATCCAAAGCTAGTAAAAAGCATATGCATCCACATTCACAGAAGGTTAATTATTTCATGACATGCATTAAATACCTCTTCTGTATCCAGATCCATCTTTTAATAATGTTAATTGCTGCTTTTTCCAGTCAGGGATCATATACGTAGAATGATACTAACAATTTGAATGTCCCTTCACCAGTTCCTTTGTTTCTGACCTGCTTGGTGGTTTGAAAATTGGCGCAAATAGCTATAACACCGGATGTAAAGAGATAAGCTGTTCTTGGAAACTTCAACAATTCTAGATAATTCAACCCTAAACACATCTGTAAAGTAATTTCCCATGTGGGATGCAAATGTATACTAATAAAACACTGTTGCAAGATCAAGTCTAACAAACTATAAAGAAATCACAATCACCAGCATGTAACAAACCACTGCAGCTATTTTTAGAAAAAGTGGTTTGTTATGATGCTATACTATCAAACTACTTTAACAAACCACAAAAGTATAGTTTGTTGGTAGTTTGTTGATGGTTTGAAAGTAGTTTGTTAAAAATCTTTTCCGTTTGGGGCATGTATACGTACCATGATGTATACAGATGCTATTTTTGGAAATCTAAAGTTTAAGATTTAAAAGATTACATGTGAAATGCATAAACAGTTTATGTATACACAGGCTAGATGAATTTTCAATTAACTCTCAAAATGAATTTCAAAGCACACTGAAAATGATTTTTGATGATTAATTTATGCAATAAAAACACAATAAGGTCAAGATCAAAGGAAAGGTCAAGGTTAAAATAAATCCTGATGCAGTTTGAATTGCTCTTATTAATATTAGGTGAGTATAGTTATGAAGACTGATGAAAAACATCTTGAATCATTTAGTGAATGATTTCTTTTTAAAACTCCCCATTTTTTCATCTGCTCTCCCCCTCCCCAAAAAAGAAAAGAAAAGGGGTTTCCAACTCATACAGTTTTAATTGCATGCTCAGCAATCTATTTTCACTTTTTTTGACAGTAATTTTTTTAGGAATATTAAATGAAGATTTCCAGATGGGAGAAAACAATACAGGATCTGGCCTACTCCCTGTAAGCTTTATACTTTAGTGTCAGGCAGCCTTTATCCCTCCCACAGCAAAGTATCAGAATCCAATCCATTCTGTTTTAATGTGCAATAAATTACTGTAAGAGCTAGTATAGGTCTCAAATTAAGATAACAAGAAATGGATGTAAAATCTTGGGTTTTTTGGTTCAGCATCTCGCACACCATGAAAACTGACTCAGTTTCTCATAATGCTTTAATTACGTAATCAGAATTTAAGTGTATCTATCTTGAATTCAATTTTTTTGTAACTGTAATTTTTTTTCTGTAGCAGCTTTATTTGTTTAAATCCTGCCCCAAACAGCATGCCAGGTCTGCCAAGAACCCATTTCCTTCTGTAAAACGTTGAAATTTACTCACTTTAATAGCCCTCTCTCTCAGAACACTTTCAGAAGAGTTCATTATACTCTACAAGTTCATGCATTTTGAAGTCAAAATGTATGTGGTGTATGCTTCCCATGTATCTATATATATACTTTCAATCATGATAAATATTGTAGTATTAATGTGAGTATTGCATAAATTGAAGAGATCTCTTCAAATCCAGGATTAATATAATAATAAAATGGCTCCAAACCAGGAATTATGCTTTTATTTTGAATTACACAACCTGATGTTTTAAATTAATTTTAGCTTCAAGCCCAGGCTATCGTGAACAAGATCATTTGTTTTTATTTAAAAATGAAAAGTAAGAGCAATAGTCCACAACTAAATCATCTGGATTTACTGGTAGAATTTTCTTGTTTCCACAGCCTATTCAACTCATGGAACCCAAGAAAGGGTATCCCCCTGCCAAAAAGTTAAAATTTCATATTCTATAACTGTGAACAAGGTGAAATCTTTCAATCACTCTTAGCTATCATGTCGATTCAGTAGAGTTATCTGCCAGTCCTTACCTGATCACAAATCAAGTCCCATTTCTTCTCATCGTCGTAACCCTTCAGTACTTTAGCCTTGTCTGGGGGCAGGTCCATAGAGGCCTACAAAAAATGTAAACATTATATAGGGGTCCACAGAGGCATAAAACACAATTAATAGTATTATATAGAGACACGTACAATACATAAAAGGTCCACAGAGGCCTAAAACACAAACAGTATTTTAATATAGAGACACAATATAATACACAGATCCATAAAGGCCTACAAAAAACACAGAGTTTTATTTAGAGACACAATAAAACAGGTCCATAGAGGCCTACAAAATATGTACTAATATATTATATAGGCATCCATAGGGCCTAGAGGCCTAAAAACACAAAACATAATATATAGAGATACAATATAAAAGCAGTCTTCGAAATAACCAGTGTTTTTCTTGCCCGGGACCTGGTAAACACATGTGAAAAAATTACATGCCCGAAGGGCATGTGTGAATTTTCTTTTGATTCACGATGTTAACTTGCTATTTCTTCTGTCGTACCCCAGTTGTTCGCATAAACTTGCTATGTAATGTCTTAAGATTGCCAGTCTACATTCGTCTTACGTTACAATATCGGTACGACCTGTCAAATGATTGTCAATCGTAATCATTAAAGTGTTTAATTTAACCAATTTGTTTTCTCTCTGTTTCTTGCTAGATTACGATATGTTTATTGATACCACGTGCAGTGGACTGCTGTCATGATGATCATGATCCTATTTCTGAAATTCAGTTCAGCTATACCAACCAACAAACGACCAGCATGCGAGTCAAAAGTTTTGAACAAAAACACATATGAAAATGACAGACAGGAAGGCCATGGTTGATTTAAAACTCTAAAAACAATTTAAACTTAAGATTGGGAGAATTTAAAAACAAAAGCACTGTCCTTATAGTTACTATAAAAACCTTTTTTTTTTCTTTTTTTTTTTGCACAAACATATCTGCTATATGAATGAATTTTGAGTAGGGCATGTACAAATTTCAATGGGCCTAAAAAACACAAAGGGCATGTATATAAAGAATTGATGAAGACTGTAAAAGGTCCATAGCATCGTTTCAAGCCAAGGTTCGCAGTCTGCATATAGTTCCCTCCTCCCAGAATGGCAGAGGTTCATACATTTTGGCCGTGATTTGTGACAATGGGTCCATAGAGGCCAAAAAATGTTATTATAGAGACATTGTACAATAGAACTGGCTTATTTCTTAGAGGGACAATATAGGGACCTAGGGGGCACTTATAGGGGCTGAGGTGATAAATACAGGTTATACAGTACATGTACTTCATTTTGCGGAAAAAAGCCTTAATTCACACATACATCCCTCATTCAGTCTACACTTATTTGTAAATTTAGCAAAGGAAAAAATTGATTTCTTCAAAAGGGGTGATACTAGATGCAGTAGTACATTGTACCTTGGCTTTTCATGACATTGCCATAAAAATTAAACGGTAATACTTTTACAAACTTGTCAAATCAAACATATTATATATCCTCTCTGTACAAACAAATAAATCTACACATTGTACAGGGAAGTAACAAGTTGATTTCAACAAAATCAAATAAAGCCCATTAAAAGCTTTAAATGCTGGAAATAGTTTGTGTGAGAAACTAATTGTATGAACATACAGAGTACATGTATAAAGGTATATATTTAGATAGTTCTAAGTAGTAGTACTTCTATATCCACATATTGACCCAGTAGTGATGTCTACGCTGAAAGAATAAAGAAATGGTTATCTTAATAAAATCATCCTTCTGATTCCAAATTTACTAACTTCCCCCAAAATATTATAATGTAAACATCAGCAGGAAAAAAGTGTTAAGACTTTAGGCGGGGCTTCATTTAACAAAATATCTACTCTTGTCGGATAACACACACAGCGGGTTTAGAGAAATCTGGCAGAAACACCACGATTCTAACACTGGGACGTACACAGAACGCATGTCTAACAATCAGTGTTACATGGAGCTAAAGAAAATAGATCACCACTTCATAATTCAAAACGGTGATAGAGACGACTTAGACATGTTAGAAGAATATCTGTATGCACTGAAAAGCATCAAGTTAATGTTTCATCTGAAGGTTATAATAAACTTTCTCCTAATGTGAATAAAGATTTCAATATTTATTTGACATGGAAGATGTTCAAATATTACAGCATAGGTACATACTGCCCTCAAAACACCACTGAACTACTGTAAAAGCAGAAATTATATTCAATGGGGATTTGATTTGTTACTTCGTTGTTAATGATAAGTAATAACTAAATTGCACTTGACTTTATATTATTGAATAGTCTACAGTCTACATTAAAACAATTAATTAAATGCTCATGAAATCTTTTTAGATGACAAATCGGCAAACATTGCCTATAATTTATAGTAATTAGCTATTATAACTCAGGAATCATAGAGTTTATAATTAAAAATTTGGGGTGAAATGATACTGCCTCCCAGCCTACAGTTCGATATGTATGGTACAATTTTGTCTTGTACAGTATAGTAAATGAGGGATTCCATCCATGTGTAATTATGTACATCTAGCATGTCTAATGTAATTGTGTACATCTAGTTATGTAGGAGCTGACTACCATTGATAGCCTTATGGTTCACACATTCAGCTGTTAAAGTAATTACTGAAGTCAAGAAAAACCATGGCAGTGTTTCAAGCCTTCCTGTAACAGTTGGCAATACTACACTTGTACCAGTTGTAACGGGCTGACTGAAGTCAGTGTATCTGTCACTCCAGAGTCTATCAACTCTAACCCTGTCTAACCATGCTAAATGTAGTTCTGTAAGTAATAATTACAGCAGTATTGGAGGGACCTTGTAATGTGATCTCTAAAACATGTAATGGTAGACCAAGTGTTATAAGTATGTATGTATTCCTGACCTAATTCTAAGAGATTCCTTTTTGTTCCACAAACACCTTGGTTTCAGCCTCTTGTCTCATTCACAAATTGTTCTTCAATTTTACTACAGGACCTTACTTGAGATAGAAAGATCAAGTCTTGGACAAGATGATTACTTAAGCTTGAACAAGGCAAGGAAAAGAAGACATAAACATGATGAACACAAATGGCAATAACGCAATACCAAAAAGACAGTTTTGTGTTGAAATGTTTATTGATACTAGTTACCTATCAATTAAAATTGGGCACACATCGGTAAATTTAGAAATTTCATTTATTTTTAGGTGAGATTATTATTTAAGGTAAAGTGGCCATGATTAAATAACAAGGAATTTCCTGTGTTAATTAATGAATGTGTGGACAGGTTTGGTGGCAGCGAGTTCTAGACATTGGTCACCTTCAGATGGAGCTGACTGACTGAGGAATGCTGGGTAATTGTCGCGGAGCAATTATTGTCGCGTTGTTTACTGTCATTACACTGGAGTCCAAGCTGTCAATCATTGCATCACTATACATCCTACAATCACATTATTTGTTTGACCTTTATGAGGTCATACCAGGTTAATAAGGTCAATCTAGGAGTGGCCCCCTGATCCACAAATCAAAACAATCGTGATTATGACAGATCTATATTTATACATACACAATTATTTCATTTGTAAGAGCTAATGAGTAAATGACTTATGTACTTAAGATGACCCCTTAATGTAAATTTCATTCTTTATTCACAAACTTGTCTTAATTCTTCATATCCTGGCTCTATATTTAGAAGTAATGTAATATGTAAATATTTAAATGCACATGTATATGTGTGAAGATAAGTGAAAATTCATATTTTAAACTTCTGATAAATATTGGAGAAAAAAATGAAAAGAAACATCATCATGTCCTGTCAAGGTCTCATATTTTATATTTCCTTATTTTCAGATATTTTTCTGTACAGATATCTATGAAGTGTGAAAAAATCATACCCATGTAACATATTTTCTCTTGAATATTTAATAAATCTTTCCTGTATATTTTTTTACTTTTTACTTTTTTAAGATAACCAAATGATATTTACAAAATCCCCATAATTTCTGTAAATTACAAACTTTCTATTTGTGCTGGCACTGCATATGAAACAAGACATATACAGCTAATGTTCATTCAGACTTTAACCCCTAACTGACATAAGGATGTTTTAAGACTAAATGGTTTTAGACATGCTGCCATTTTCTTCCAACAACAAGGTGTAGTGCCAGGAGAATAACCTTATTACAGGGTTACAGTTACTTACACCTGTCTGCACTGTACCGGTAGTTACTCTGGAGGTATTCTGGAATACTCCTTACTAGTGAGAGTATCTACACATGTCACATGTATGTACTGTAAGATCACTAAATTTTCACGACACCTTATTTTCGCGAGATAGTCATTGACTCTTGATTAGTGAGACAAAATTTTCACGAATTGTGGTTATTGCTCTATATAATCTTAAGGAATACTATTATACGCAAGAATTTACTTTTGGCGAGCACACTGTCTCACGTAATTAAGCGAAAATAAAGTTTTTGTGAATAAAAAGTGATTTACAGTATAATTACACTTTCAATATTACACATTAAATGCATGCTTAATTCAGGCCCTGTACCAATTTGAATAATTTTAAAAGAATAAGAGGCACATTTTGAAATTACTGATGGCACATGTTATCATTGTTGGCTTATTTTCTGAGAACTATGACCCTTTTTTTCATTTGAAACAGTCAACTCTTCCAACTGGACCTGCATGTAATACATGTAATAGATAGTGAGTCCTGTGAAATAAAAGTGACAAGCTTCATATATGATGGTTGATAATTCTATCTCTCTATGTGTCCTGCTGAAAAGAACTTTTTCAAAGAAATAAAATAAACCAGATGTAGGTACATATAGAAGGAAGCGGTCACAGAATCCAGACAGAATTCTAGCTTGAATTGTTAGAGTTGTTGGTGCATCTCATAATTAAATATTTGCAACACTCTGGGAACAAGCACCTGCAAAGAAGGAGAGATGAAATTCAACTTCATCAAGCAATCACGCTAATTACTCCTCTCATGGAATGGCTCTGCTAGGATTACTGTGTTATTTCTGTACTCAGCTGGATCTATATTCAATATTTCTGCTATAATTTACATACATTGTGTGTCACAGAGAACCTGTGATACAATACACCAAACTGTTGTTTACCCATGACCCTGAACTTACCAGTACTTTAGTGATTGACCCCTGACCCTGAGTGAACTTACCAGTACTTTAGTGAACCTCTTCTCCAGTTCATGGGGGTCGGGCATGGGTAGACGCATCGGCATGGCTACTGATGTCCTGAGATCGAATCCTCTGTGATTATTGTGCATGCTTTCACCATTACCCATTTCTACCATAGGTGTGATGCGGTCTAGCTCCTCGCCACTCTGACTTTCGTCAAAATGGTCCGAGCTCTCGGTCGATCTGAAGTCTGTATTGGTTCCATTTTCTGAATGAAAAGCGATGGATGAAAGCAATGTCAACAGATATTCGACGTTTTTTGACACAAATTCGTACACATTACATGCCTTTCTCTAGATAATAATTCGTCATTCAAAGTTATGAAAATGTGAGTGATTTAAATCCCAGGGTGGTTAAAATAATTTCCTCTTTGCACAGGAAAAAGGCCAGGCTCAATGATGTTATGAGTCATTATCGTACTTTCTCGCGAGAAATAGAATCTGAATCAGTACAACGCTTTCTCGTAGAAACGCTTATAAAGGGACCGTATCGAGATGTGATTTACATTTGAAAAACATAATGGAATATTGCTTTTCTTTTAAGAAGGCACTATGCCGCACTAATGCTATACTTTAATATATTTTTTTCTTAAAAAGAAAAACACATATCCAAAACAAAAGAAAAAAAGGAAAGGAAAGAAAATGATGTATCTATTATCCATTCCTCAAAAGGGTTTTTCTCAAATAAACAAGAGGCCCATGGGCCACATCGCTCACCTGAGAAGCTTTGACCCCCACCCTACCCCACTGATCATAATTTAAACAATTTGAAATCTACACTACCCCAGTATGCTTCCATGTAAGTTTCAGGCTTTGATTTTCAGATTTTTTCTATATATTTCTATGTAAAACATTGATTCCACATTGTGGTCCCGCCCAACCCCCGGGGGTCATGATTATAACAATTTAGAATCTACACTACCCCAGGATGCTTCCAAATAAGTTACAGCTTCTCTGGCTCAGTGGTTCTTGAGAAGAAGATTTTCAAAGTTTTTTCCTATATATTTCTGTGTAAAACTTATTTCCCATTGTGGCCCCGCCCTACCCCTGGGGGTCATGATTTGAACAATTTAGAATCTACACTACCCTAGAATGCTTCCACATACATTTCAGCTTTTTTGACCCAGTGGTTCTTGAGAAGAAGATTTTAAAAGATTTTTCCTTTATATTTCTATGTAAAAGATTGATTCCACATTGTGGCCCCGCCCAACCCCCGGGGGTCATGGTTTGAACAATTTAGAATCAACACTACCCCAGGATGCTTCCAAATAAGTTTCAGCTTCTCTGGCTTAGTGGTTCTTGAGAAGAAGATTTTCAAAGATTTTTCCTATATATTTCTATGTAAAACATTGATTCCCCATTGTGACCCCGCCCTACCCCTGGGGGTCATGATTTGAACAATTTAGAATCTACACTACCCAAGGATGCTTTCACATAAGTTTCAGCTTTACTGGCCATGTGGTTCTTGGGAAGAAGATTTTTTAATGACCCAACCCTATTTTTGTCTTTTCTTGATTATCTCCCCTTGCGAGGGGTTATGTCCCTTCATTTTAACAATCTAAATTCCCCTTCACCCAAGGATGCTTTGTACCAAGTTTGGTCGAAATTGGGTCAGTGGTTCTTGAGAAGAAGTCGAAAATGTGAAAAGTTTACAGACGGACGGACGGACGGACAGACGGACGGACAGACGGACGACGGACAAAATGTGATCAGAAAAGCTCACTTGAGCCTTCGGCTCAGGTGAGCTAAAAACGAAATCATGCACAATTTTTTTCCATGTCAAAGATTTTTGGGAAGGTTAATGATTTGCATGCATTCAAATAAACCGAATTATAACAGTCAAATCATAACAAAAAGAGTTTGTTTTTTTTAGGACATACGCAACATAGTTTGAACTTAAGGTACTCCGATCCTCAGGTCCTCATAATCAGGCATTGACTACTGATATTGAAAATGCTCACAAAAATGTCGCTGAATTCTCAAAGTATTACATTTTTACCCTCGATAACTATTCAAACTTCATCTTTAAAGTAAATAATATTATATAGGGGCACTTAGTCCTTCTCAAATAAATTTTTAACAAATGCGAAGTAAAACATCGATCTACTATGCATTTTCCATTTTTAATTTGATCAACAAACACATTTTAGAAATAAAACTCATATTAGGTATCCAGGCGTTTGAAGAACTTGCACAATTTTTATGCATATAAAGGTACTTTAGTTTCTTCTATTTACTTCGATCATTTTACAATGCATAGTATATAAAGATTTTCTTATCATTACAAAACACAATAAATCACTTCTAATTTCATATCACGTTAATAAACATTGGTATTTTTGGTCATATTAAAAGAGTCTCAATTTCTTGAAATATGTCATTTAAAAATACTATAATGGGGTAAAAATGTCGACTTTTTTTATAAGACCTTTACATGGAACTTCAATGAGCCTTGGAGTACATACTGATAGGCATTAAATTGAAAATTGGTGCATGAAAAGATTTTAAATTTCAAGCTTCATTTTGAGACTTTTTTGAATTATAAATTATAAATTCAAGAGTTATCGGTTTCCTGGCTGAGGATCGGAGTACCTTAAATTAACATTGTACTTCCTAAGGACCCGTGGGCTATACTCTTTTAATATCTACGATCAGATTATGGTGCTTTACTTTAACACATTTTGATGAAAAAATTTAAAACATATGTAAATTGATTTTTGTACATGTATTATATTTCTTTAAAAATTATGCCGAGTATTTTCTTCATGTAACATCTATTCAAATCCCCTGATAAAGCATGTTGCTTTTTTTTCTATGAACATCTGATGTTATGATTTTTTTTTTAATTAAAAAAAAATATCTTGAAAATTTTCAGATAAAGTACGTTGCGTATGACCGTACGTGTATGAGAAAAGCAGCACTTACGTGGTGAATATTTGGTAAGCACTTATAAAAAGAAATTTTCATATTAGATATATATACATGTACCGTGCATAATTATGATATGCATTAACCAATAAATATGACTTAAGAAATTATATATATATCAAAAGTTCAAAACACGATAGAGTAATATAGATCAAAGGATGATTACATGGAACCGAGGATATAATAGTATACATGTACCTGTCAAAAACAAAGGACATTAATTACAAGTACTTTGATATATTATTATGTACCATTCATACAAGATCTCTTCAGCGACATTCTCAGAATCATTGAATATTTCATCTTTTTCTTTATTCGCTTTGAACATATATTTTATTGAATGAATCAAAAATCTAATTCTATATTTGTAAATTTCCTTCCCCATCCATACTCCCAGTATTTATAGATATAATATTAATACTAGATGTAACAGAACTGTGTTGTTTACGAAACGAAATGTGATTTGTACCGAATAGCACTAATCGGCTTCTTTAAAACAATTGATTTGACCTCACAAGAGCTCAGTTAAGTGAAAGTCCACTGAAATGTTGTTGAATGACAGAACCCTACCATTCAGTGACCTTTACAGACGATTAAGTCACAATTCCATTATTTCAGTCACAATTCAGTCGTTTCAATCAGTAACCCTTCAGTTGTTTCAGTTCCCAGTCAGTTGACTGAATGGTGCCCGTTTATCCTGGGGGTCGCCCGCGTGGCGCAGTGGATAGAGCGTCTGCTCTAGAGTCGCGAAGTAAGGAGTTGATCCTTATGTAGCGGGTTCGATTCCCACTTTGGGACGTGGAGATCATTCCTTCGGATGAGACCGTATAAACTGAGGCCTCGTGTCGCAGTAGGTGCTGGCACGAAAAAGATCCCTCCCTGCTCGATGGCCCTGAGTGCCGAGTGTAGGACAAAATCTGCTGGCGTCTCAGTATGAGTGAAAAATTCTCGATAGGGACGTTAAAAAATATACATGACTATATGTACACTCAATCAACCAATCCTCCTGGGGCTTCTTAACAATATAGAACTTATTGACCTGTTCATAAGAGAATTGATTTGTTTACAATTTGACTTGTTTATGACTTCTAGTATGATGACCTTTTACAATTTACTGATTTTTTTTATTCTTTATCATTTGTTTATAGCAATGAATTACTTTAGTACTGAATGGCAGTCGTAAACTTTAGCACTGACTTGTTTACAATAATAGATATATATTTGTTTAATTTAATAACACTGACTTTTTTTACAGGAGCACCGATTTAACGTAACTATTGAGTATGTTTGTCTTTTTTTTTATACATGCACAAACTCATGATCAACATGCTCAATACATTAACTTCCAGTGCGCTTGGTAAAAAACTTTTTTAAAAACTTGACTTGGTTTCTAATTTTCTATAAACATCATAAATATCTGTATCTACCCACCGTCGCTGTATTCCCCCTCCGGGATCTCATTCAGGTACAGGTTACTGCTGTCGATACTGAAAGACATGTACCGTCCCTTCTTAAACTCCGCCAGCAGCCCCAGGGGGTCGTCATCGTAAATATCATCCATATCATCGAATGTCCTCAAATCATCGAACGTCGTCAAATCATCCAACAATCATCGAATGTCGTCAAATCATCGAACGTGGACAAATCATTTAACAATTATCGAACGTCTTCAAATCATCTAACAATCATCGAATGTCGTCAAATCATCGAACGTCAAATCACCCAATAATCATCGAATGTCGACAGATCATCCAACAATCATCGAACGTCATCAAATTATCCAATAATCATCGAATGTCGTCAAATCATCCAAGAATCATCAAATGTAGTCAAATCATCCAAACAACAATGAATACACAAAAAACATATTTCCGTCGAATTACATATTCTTCCTTTATGTGTAAAAATAAATCCAGTGATAGTCCGTGAGTGTGATATCATAAATAGATATATTTTCTCTTTTTTTCGTTTAAACTAGCTTCCTGAGCATTTTAACTGTGAACACAGAGCTTGTCGACAGATATATGTCGTAACTTCACGCTGTTGTGGCCGCTGTTTCTCCCACACCCATTGCTTTTTCCTTTGCTGCATCTAATCACGGCCTTCTTGTTAAAACTTACAAACTTCATATCTCCTCAGGCCCATACCCAAACAGGAAGCTATTGGAGGAAATTTCTCATTTGAACCTAAGCTGTTTAGACCTTCACCGGTACATTAAGAAGGATGTAAAATATTGACACATTTTTATTTTAGAAAACAAAATTAAACCTCGTGTGTTTGGCTGCACAATCTCACTGGCTCATCTATAAATCCTTCCACTCATTGAATTACAGCTGGTTTTGTCCCCGACACACGCAATGAGCGCGGTCACAATGCAAACACTTATTCCGACTTCCACTCAAATAATCCAAACTCACCGGAGAAACAAAATATTACACAATGTACGTGAAGTCATGCCTAAGAAATTCCACAGGCCTCGACATGGCTTGAAAGTTTTAAGAGAATATCAAATATTCTCTATATAAACAGTTGTTTCTGTATTTGATACATACATCAAATGGCCCCTCGGTAGCTGAAACAGAGCACAGGGGCAGCTTTATTCTGCAGAACGTGGTAAAGTTATTTAGATATGAGATAAAAAGTTAAATGTTGTAGATTATAAGGCGATTCGTGTACACTATCAAGGAATGAATCACAAGAGTGGGTTTCTGAGGTTTGAGGGATTTCAAACCGACTCCAGATGCAAGACATTGTCATAACAGCTGGGAGGGATCAAATAAGGGGAACACAGTATAAAAATGTACAACAGGAATGTTTATAACAAGAATGTTTATAAAAAGGATGTTTATACGCGTGTGTGTAGGGGAGGGAGGGAGGAGGAGGTCACAATGCAAGAGTTGCTAGTAAGTCTCTCTCTCTCTCTCTCTCTCTCTCTCTCTCTGAAATTTTATTGTTGTTTTAAATGAAAACAGAATATTTGCTTTCAACAGCAAACTCACTGAGAAGCAAGAGAATAAATTCCGACGTTTATATCGCTATTTTTATCTTTCTTTCTGAAATAAATTTCAAAGTTTGAACTCCTTTTTCAAGATGATGTATCATTCAGATTTGTTCGGCTTCATGTACAAAGAGAGATAATCGAATCACACTTAAGTGGTAGTTAGCACTGCCACATAAGGCACGTGTAATGAAATAATTAGACAGGCCGCTCTGTGAGAGTCCCGCACTAATTTAAACACTGTCATTTACAGAAATTCAATATTACGCAAACATTACACAGGCTATCGATTTTTTTTTTTTGTCTGTAGAGAAACACAATTTGTTATCTTTTAACAAGAAGCACATTAAAAAGTCTTAATTATATAGACAGAATTTAAAGTTTGATAAATCGATCTTCTTCCATTGATAAAATTATCTTTTTTTTTTCTGTCAAGTTTTGTATATCTGAAATTAGAAAATTGGATTTCAAGGAATATACATGTATGACAAAAAAATCTTGAAATTGAGCCTTAATTTCTCTAGAGGAGGATAGAGGCGGATGAATATGTTTTACTCTTGTTTCCAGATGTCTGTCATTAGACCAAGCAATGTAATAAAGTGGACTCTACCAGATGTCTGTCCTTAGACCAATAGACTAATAAAGTGGACTCTACCAGATGTCTGTCCTTAGACCAAGCGATGTAATAAAGTGGACTCTACCAGATGTCTCTCTAAACCTTAATTTTTAAAAGTATTTTAGAGTCTGTTGTGATAAAAATCAAACATGTCCATGTTCCAAATTGACAAGTTGATGTCATTGACGTCGCCTCCAAATTCTAGAGACATACCTCTTAACCAATTCATATGTCCTTTGTGACCTCTCAGCGCTAGTGGATTTCCAGTGTATGGACGTAGTGCACGAATACCAGCTCCTCTCAGTCTCTTGCGAACACTTTGAGAACTTTATGCTGATTTCAGCAATTTGTACAGCAGTTCTGAGTCGATTGCGCAGGTGCCGAAGGAGGATCTGACGGTCCTGTCTGGGTGTGGTAACCTGCGGACAGCCAGTTCTTGGTCTGTCATACGTGTTCCTAGCTGGTGGAGACATGCGTTTAACTGCTGCAAAGCCGATTGATGTACACCAAATGCAGTTGCAACTTCCAGTTGCGTAGTTCCGTTAGAATCATTGTTAGAGCCTTATTGCGTTCATTTTTGTTTAGGCGTACGTGGCATTGCAGCATCAACATTGCAATCAAAGCAAAAATATGAGTTTAATAGGAGTGTTTATTGTTTCTCTAAATCCAAACTTTCATTGAAAATAGACACCCGATTTACAAGAAATCATGCAAAACACTGGCTATTTTCATAAACATGATGAATCAACACTTGGGGTTTAAAAGCCAATGATGTACTTTAAATAGGTCAAAGGTATCCAATGATGTAAGAGATAGTTGTTCCATATATTTTTTTCAAAATTTCTTTGATGAGTTAAACAATATCCGTTTCTTTTTTTTGTTGAGTATATATAGAAACCTATTTATAAGGGTACTTCAAAAATATAAGGAGTTTGCTCTTTGGCATTCCATAATTTAAAGACTGGCGCACCATCTAGCGATAATTCAGATAATATATATACGTAGTCTTGCCCTATGATCCTCTGAATTTGTTATTGGAATGAAATATAAAGAGATAACAAGGGTATTCAAGCCAAAAAGTCCATACAAACCATACACATCCGGAGCAAAGCAAACACGAAACTCTAAAACATAAGGTCGGATCAGGCATGACGGAAGAGTGAGCATCCCCTAGCGACCGGTCACACCCGTGGTGAGCTACTTGTCAGGATCAGTCAAGAACAGAAAATTCCGTCGAAATCCAGTGTGTAAAAAATGGTCCAACTCAACTAGTATGAAAAACGCCAGTAAGCACTTGACTTGCTAACAAGGTGATTGTATCGATCATTATAAGAAATTACGAAATAATGACTATAAACGAGACATTTAATATTCTTGTTTCATCGACTCATTTGATAATTGCAATAATTAATCTTCGTATCCAATCAACCAATAAAAATGCAGGTGTATATAACTATTTCGATATCTGTTAGTGTTGCTCGTTCATCTTAAAGTGGGGTTGATTTCAAGTCCATATTGATTTATATCTCATTCTTTTATGGGATTTTTTTGGTTTTGTTTCCGCTTCCAAAACGAAAGATCAGTTTTTAAATTTTTTTTACACCCTTTTTGCTTTTTCCTCTTTCTGGATTCCCAATCTATAAGATAAGATAATATTTATTTAAAGGCGGGTACATCAACAAAAAACATTAGATCCGAAGAGCTATTTTCCGACAACACGATTATGCGATTACATGCTGAAACATTGTTGCTCCTTTTTACGAAATATTACTGAACGATAATCCACCCCATCACACCTTTAAGTGTTAGATAGTTCCCCAGTAAAATAATAAAACCCTGCAAAAAAAATAAACAAAAAAACAATACATTCATCTAAGAGCATGTTCAGATTTAACACTCTTTATTCATTACCTTGCATATCAATAATTTGGCACAAAATAGTGAATGTTGCACAAAAGTGAATGTTAATTACGAGGGCTATTCATTATATAATGAGACTATATGTATTTCTTGTAAATTTTACACTTAAATGAATCGAATTAAAACGTCACTTAAAATAATCACTGTCTTTTATACTTCTTGATTTGTCACTTAATTCCAGTCTTTTCATACAGCAATGTTAAAAGAGAGCATCTTGTTCGGACTCACCCATGAGGACACTGTTAACACGAAGACAGAAGAAAAGTCCTGAAAGAACAATTTGAGTATCAGGTTATATGTCAAACATCCTTTTCTAATGAATATTACAGGAAAATCATTTTTCGAAGAACTCGTGTCATGTTATGGAAACTCTTTTGCACCTATCAAAACCGTTTATCGATGAATAAAACATGAAAAACTGGTAAAGATTCAGTTACAATACCAAATTGTCAAGAAGACCTAGATCAATTGTCAATGAAAAATCAGTTACAGCTAGGAAAATCGTTTTCGACAGAGAAGGCAGAGTGACCGTCACTTCGATTGCCTTGATGCTGAACTTTTCATCGGGTGGCTTTTTAAAAACGATAATTTAAAAGAAGGCTTAGGAGCAAGGAAAGTATCGCGAGGTGAACCCTACACATTTTTAATAGTGAGCAAAAAAAAGAAAGCAAGTGCAAATTTCTCGAAAAAATTTGAAATTTTGTGGGAAATCAAATGAAAGACTCCTGCATAAAATTGTTACAGGGAATGAAAGTTGGCTACAATTAAATGAACCCGAAAGAAAACCAGAAAAAAATATTGTCCCTTAAACAAAGTGAACAACTTACCATTGCTAAATGTGGCAAGAAATGTTTACGTGAAAAGGGTACAGTTTTAGGTACAAAACATTACAAAAAACAGAAGAACTAAGTCCGGAATGAGGGGTATCAGTACATGTATATGATAATGCCCTGGACAGCACACAATACAAAGTACACATGCGATTTCTTAATTCTGGGAAAATGGGTAACAGCAACTGGATCACCCTTTATTCAACGGATTTATCCCCATGTAACTTTTTCCTATATCCTAAATTGAAAAATTCTATCTTGTAGTCGTTTCCATTCTCGTGTTACATTAGGTTCAGTTGTGTATCAGTGCCTAAAGAGTATACCTCTCTTGAAATATAAAGGCGCGTTCAAAAGCTGAAAAAACGACTTCAAAGATGTGTTGAAGTAAAGAGTGATTATTTTAAAGGGATGTAAAAAATAAAATAAAAGGAAAGAATGCTATGTTATTTCTTTCTGCATTAACAAAGTCTCACTATTTAATGAATAGCCCTTGTATGCATAGTAAAACTAAAATTAAGATCTAGAGTATGTTAAGGTGAAGTATAAAAGACAGTATTTGACACAAAAGACATGCTGCAAACGAATTTTAAACATTTAAAAAAAATCAAATTTATTTGAGTGAATTTGCTATTTGTCAAATTATTTTATCAAAATATTCTAAAAATTTAGTACAATATTTGATTGTAGTCTACTTGTGTACCAAATCCTATGAAATTGAATTTTAATTCTTTAATTTTATTAAATTTTTTATTCAATATATATTATTTCCTTTTTGTAAATGACAAAACTTTACAATGCTCACCTAATAACCAGCCCTGCAGTTCATGAAATTTTTTTTATCCCTTACATTCTTATGAAAATTGTGCTTTAATTCAGATAATTAATGGCCACAAATTATCTCAAAGATGTCTCTGAATAACATGGAATTGCTTCATTATCAGGACGTTTAAACAAGTCTGACGTTTTCGTTGTAAACAAAGAAGGAAAAATGAAAAATTATCCTTCTTATAATTAGATAAAGTTGTTTTTTAATACATACATATGGCAAGTCAAACTTTGCAATGTTGGATCTTTTCCATTTGTATTGTAAAATTTTTCATTTGTATTGTATAATTTTTATTTGCATTGTATATTTTTACATTTGCATTGTATATTTTTCATTTATATTGTAAAAAAAAATCATGTTTATTGTATAATTTTTCATTTGCATTGTATATTTTCAATTTCCATTGTATAATTTTTCATATAGTTATTACCAAATCCGATATATGATTAGATTAAACGAATGAAATCCTTTGTAAAAAACCAAAATAAACAATCCCGAGCTCGGATACAATGCAAATGAAAAATTATACAATATCAATGGAAAATATAGAATACAAATAAAAATACAAATGATTTTTTTACAATATAAATGAAAAATTATACAATGCAAATGTAAAATTATGCCATGCAAATGAAAAATTATACAATGCAAATAAAAATTATAAAATACGAATGAAAATTATTCAATACAAATGGAAAATTATAGAATCCAAATTAAAATTATACAATATAAATGGAAATTTATACAGTACAAATGGAGAAGATTGAATATTGCAATTTTTGACTTGCCATACATACAGAATATATTTATTAGGTAAAATTTAAGCCACATCTAACTAAGGGCCCATAATTTTAAAATTGCAGGGTTTGAGAAAACAACTTATTTAACTTGACTAAAATATAACATCAAAAAAATATTCATCACATATAGTGAATATTTTATTCACTTGTACAGAGCACCTTTCAAAATATATTTCTACAGGTATACATACTGTACATGATGAATTCTAATTGTTCTACTTCTCAAATCCCCTTATAGATAAGTTGCCATTTGGTTTAAATTTTGCCTGGCAGCTAAAATCTTTGATCTTTAGCACATTATTTGAATATCAAAGACAAAGGTTCTTTTAAGTTCAAATTTACTTATTGTAAATCTCTCAAAACATAAAAAAATTGAACAAATAACAGAACTGAGTATTTGTTTAAGTAAATAATGGCATAATTAAAATTAAGACTAGCTATATAACCGGAGGTTCATAGACAGCGGAATGGAACTGAAATGAAATGGCAAGGAATTGTCAATTCATGTACCTTATTGTTAAATTGAATGTTAAATGTAGTTAAACATTACTGGCTCAACATAGTAATAAATTTATAAAAATTCAACAAACATGGAAAACTATACATTTAAGAACAGTATACATTGACATAAATACATGCAAGCTTCTGAATGTTATACATCCCTTCTCCTTGCTTGGACTTTTATTCCATTTTTTGTTCGTAATACAACCCCAATCTTAATATTGACTTCATGATCTGGATCCAAACTTAATTCATATCTGTTGAAAAATATAATTAAACTGTAATTGATATTTTTATTGATATAGAATGGCATTGAAGAAAAGAATAAATTTTGTTCTCAGTCATAAATTTATGACAAAAGTGTTGCTCAGTATTTTACTGAACCAAAAAGAATCCATTTTTTATTCTGAATTTTAAAATCTGATTACTAACAAATTAGTTTTCATATTACAAACCTTTGTAAAATATGAACAAGAATGATTTTCATTTCATTCATTGCAAAGTGTTGACCAATACAATTTCTGAAAAGAGAAGAATATTTATAAATGTAGTATAAAAGTTATGTATTAAGTGGTATGTTCTGTATTTGAATTGAGTTCATTATAACATTACTATGCAGCAGATCTCTTAGCTAGTTCTGGATACTGCAGGTAAAAACTTTGCAAAAAATTTGTCCCCAGTCTTTCAACCTCGTAACAAATGGGCTTGCTTTATGCAAAGTAAAGTCAAGTCAATGAAGACAGCATTATTTCCTCGAAGGCAGGACAAATTTTAAACAGGTTAAAATTGTATGCAACTTTAAATGGCAAAAATATTTTTAAAAATCTATCGTATATAATCTTTTTTTGTGTGTGTGTGTGTGTGTTTTTTTTTTTGTTTTTTGTTTTTTTTTTGTTTTTAAGGACAGACGAGACGTTCCTTAATAATAGATAAATTTTTTAAAGAGTTTGTCATTGAAGTATTGCTACTTAAACATGTTTACTCACAAAAAATTGAGGTACCTTACCAGGCATTTCTGCAAGATACCAGGGGTAGTTTTTCTTATGTAATCCTTTAGGGAAGAAAAATAATTTTCCAGTTTCAAATGTTTAAGTGTTTGGATTTTTTAAAAAACGTTTAGAAAATGGTTTAGAAATCAGAATGTTATTAAAATTTTGAATATTTTTCATACATTACGAAGATATACAATACAGATTTTGAGGAACGTCTCGTCTGACCTTAAATCTCGAAACTGGATGATAAGGCAGACACGACAGGTTTTTAGAAGTCTTTAGAAGAGGTATTTTGTTAAAATTACTTTAGGACCCTCTCAACACCAGTGCAAAATCTTTTTTGGACATTGAGAAAAATAAATTGTATAAAGGAGTTAATATTGGGCTTATTTATTCAATTTTCACTCTATGTTGAGTGACATTTACCCCAGGGAAAAATGTTCAAAGACAACTCAGTATCAGTGAAAAGAAATCACTGTTTTTTTTACTTCCATATAGATAAATTACGTATTCAGTTAATTTATCTTGGCCTTTTAAAATGTTAAGAATACTTTAATTAATTATAAATTGAGTAATATATTGTGAATTTCTTTTTTGTAGAATTTAGACCTAGGGGCAGATCACTCTAATCGCAGAAAAATACCATAGAAGCAGAACTCTTTAGTGTGTAGTGTAGAGAGGGTTCTTAATAGGTCTTTCAATTTTGATCCAATCTCCTTGTGATAAACATTTTCATGACTTAGCAGGTCTTACCTGGGACCTGCAGAAAAAGGCACAAAAGCGAAGCTGTCATTCTTCTCACTATCGGGGGAGAACCTGTTGGGGCGGAAGTCGTACGGGTCTTCCCAGACTGCCTTGTTATGATGGAGGTTATAGATCGGAATTCCCATCGTGGTGCCTATGGGAATGGGGTGGCCATGTAGCACCGTCTCCTTGGTTGTGACCCGCTGTATAAAGGTCACTGGGGGGTAGAGCCGCATACTCTCCTTTATACACTGAGTTAGGTAACTAAGCTTAGATAAGTCAGTCCTAAAATTAGGAAACACATCGCATCATATATCAAATGATGAAAGCAAAATCGTCACATTTTACTACGTATATACATACATAAAATTATCTATAATCTTATATTTAATGGAGTTAAAGAATATTCATACAGCTTAAAAATGTTCTTTTAATTTCAAAATATGAGGTTTCTTAGAGAATCATTGCCAGAAACATTATAATTGTAGTGGATAATTATCCCTAAAATACAAAGATATAATTTTAACAACAAAGATTCCAAACGGAAAAAATAATTTAACAAACTAGTAATAAACCATATTTTTATGATTCGTTCAATACGTAGTTTGATAGTATAGCATTTAATGAAACATTATCAAAGCACTGTTTCTAAAAATAACAAAAGTGGTTTGTTTGTCTTTCATTCTACTGATAGTGATTTCTTTATAATTTGTTAGACTTGGTATCTTGCAACAGTGTTTTCTTGCCAATTTTCAAACCACCTGTCCAGCAGATCAGAAACAAAGGAACTGGTGACGGGACATCCAAATTGTTAGTATGTATTAGTTTCCTTACTGGTAAAAGCAGCAATTAACATTATTAAAAGGTGGATCTGGATACAGAGGAGGTATTTAATGCGTGACATTAAGTTCTTTTTTTTCCTAAAATAAGGCTGAACTACAATAACCTTCTGTGAATGTGGAAGTGTATGTTTTTATAAGGTTTTTATTTATTTGCAGATTGACCTTTGATTCCTATACTAATTTAGATCAGTAAATATAAGCATTGGATTATGTGATGAATCGAATACTTGAAAATGAGACCAAAAAGATGTTTTACATATTTGCAATTAAGGCCAGAAAAATGGAGATATATACTGCAGCATTTTCCATGCCAAATGAAGCAGGGAATATAAAAAAGTCGATCAGTTTCAAGAACATTTGTTTTTCGTGAAATATACTATGAAGATTTGCACATGAAAGAGAGTGTGATAAATGCATGGCTGTTGACTTTGAATTACATCTCCTTAACAAAAGGGACTATGTTGGAATGTTGCACTTAATTTGACTAAACTTGTTAATCCTAGAATTTAAAATACTCTGAATCAAGAACTGTTGATAATTTCAAAATGTGACTGTTTTTAGATGTTTTCCAAAACTTGTGGATTTGTCATGTGTTGTTGAGAAACTTGAAATTTAGTGTTTTGCTGATGACTTGTTACCAGTGATTTCTTAGTAGTTTGTTAGAGTGGTTTGATAGTAGTTTGTTGAGATGGTTTGTTAGTAGTTGATGTGGTTTATTAGTAATTTGTTAGAGTGATTTGTTAGTAGTTAATGTGGTTTATTAGTAGTTTGTTAGAGTGATGTGTTAGTTGTTTGTTGATGTGGTTTATTTGTGGTTTCGGTGAAGTGGTTTGTTTATGGATTGTTACAGTATACTGTAGGTTTGTTAGCTCATTTGCATGTGATTTGCTTTACTATTTAACTACTTTCAAACCATAGTGGTTTGTTTGTTATTTGCTATAGTAGTTTGTTTGCCCTTTTTGCCGTATTGGTTCTGTTCATCATTCTGAGGTTTGTTTGTAATTTGCTATAGTACTTTGACAACACAGAGACATGGGTTTTATTTATCATTCTGAGGAGCTGAAACATTCAGCAAGACAACACAGAGACAGGTGCCCTTACCATTCTAGATCCTTGTTGTCTCTGTCCTTCAGAAGCTTGTCTATCTCTCTCTGACAGAGATCCTGGTGCTCAGGATGTTTGGCCAGCAAATACAAAGTCCAACACATGGCACTCGTAGTTGTGTCATGGCCTAAAAAACAAGAAGTTGGTACCATTAAACAAACAAAGAGACTAATCCATTGACTCACCAGGGAAATCTATGATTGAAAATAAAATTTAAAGTACTGATGTGACATCTCCTTGGAATGTACTTTTCTTTAAGGCATTTGATAATCAAATATCAATATGTAAACTGTAGAAAATATTTGCAGTAGTAAGGGAAGCAATTCCTACTACAAACACCATGAGAGTGATTTTTATTTCAAATTATATTGCTGCATTAATGTGCTCCTTCAATACATATGCTGTTATCAAAATGAGTAATCTGACTCGATGACAAAGCCACGTTTTAACAACAAGTAGAAATTTATCCATTAAACTAACTTTTAATAATAATTATAGACATAATGATTTTACTTAAACTGAATGAAATATGGTCTATAATTTCTACCTTCAAACAAGAATGTATCCACCTCATTTCTGATTTCTAGTGAGGTCAGGCCCTTGTCATTTTCATCTTTTGCTGTCAATAAAATGTCCAGAAAGTCTAGGTGGCGAGTTTTTGGATTTGGACCATCTTCTTTCTACCGAATCATTCATATTAAGTCAAAACATTATTAATAACCATCCTTATAATGTGCATATCTATCATGTAAGGGAACTGTAAAATGAAAGTTAAGTGGGTCTAGAGAAAATAATAATTCATAAACTACAAACTTTCTTCCCTATGAATTTTTTAATTTTCGGTTCAATATCTTTCTTTCATGCAGTGAAATAAATCCTTTCTTAATGCTGTATACAGGGTTATTTTCGCCTCGTGTTATTTTCGCCCTTCCACACTTGTAAAAAAATTTGCCCCATTTTAAATACGTCTAGTCAAAGTTCTGTTTAAGAAATTATACTTTGTTTTTCTTTAATTCGTCCAGTTTTAAATTCGCCCACCTGTGTGTAGGGCGAAAGGGGCGAAAATAAAATGAGAGCGAAAAAAAGTCCTTATATACAGTAATGCATACATAAATTGGTTCCCCAATATTTACAGTCTTTGTCCTAGATAAAATTACAAATTGTAAATGTACTCTATTTCCCCATCGGCGTTTATGCAAATTATCACGCAAGCCAATCGATTGATCACATCATGAAATCAAAAAATAAGATAGTTATTCCTTAATTATATAAAAGGGATGACAAGGGCAACTCACTAAACTTTTTCTTCTCTTTTCAATAATATTCTCTGCCACTTTATGCACATAATCACAGTTCTTTTTAAACTCTCGTCCACTGGCTGACAAACTGAACAGAAAGTCCGAGTAAAACCAAGGCGTCCTGTAACGAATACATGTGAACATTCTTTACATCGGTTTCTACTGTATTTTGATAAAAGTAGTTAATAAGAATCATACCTTATGCATTAACAAAGATCAAATGTGTTAAAAATAATAATTAATAATTTTCTTTGCACATTCATGTATATTTGCAAACAAATTCTAAATATTGATATTTACATGATTGTGTTAAGTTAGTCTGAACTGGATTATATTTAAGCATTGAATTATCATTTTTTGAAAGATGCAGTCTCATAACTGCAATGGTGTGTGCAAACATATTGAGTAACGCGCGTTAGCGCGTTATAAAAATTTGTTTGCACGCACCTTTGCAGTTATGAGACTGCATCTTTCAAAAAATGATAATTCAATGCATATATTTATATTTTTTTCCCAATTATTTTCCGCAATTTTGATTTTTCTATTAAAAATATCCGCCTTATCCTTCATGTAAGCTGCAATTGATAGAACAGCCTTTGGAACAGCTTCATCCGGAAACGTAAATAGTGCACAATAAAACAGATAACAACAATCAAAGTTATATTTATTTTTCAATCTAAAATGATAAACTATATTTTTGCAACAAAGAAATACAAATGAATCGTATAACAGACATAATTTTTTCGCTTTGTTTAAACAGTAATGGCATAGTCCCTATATTCATATACCATACAGACTTTGGTGATTTGGTTTTGTTTGTTATGAGTATTTATCACTTGTAATTTTATAATGCTTTTTATTAGGGTCAAACAAAGTAAATGTGAATATTCATAGATGACAAATACCTGTAAATTAAAATTAGAGCAATAACAAATGATGCATGAACTTTTGTACAGTAAAACATACTGCAAAAGGTGGATGGTTTTGCTTTATTATCAATTTATTTCATTATATTTGTTAATTTAGCAAAGAAATATACTTTCATAAAGGGGAGTGAAAATCACTTCACTGTAAGTGTTAATTTGTTTTAAGTGTGATGGTTATAAGCGTGTTTGACTGTATGTAGATAACTTACAAAGCCCTTGTCACCCAAATATCGGACAGCACGTTAACAGCGTGAACATAAGGATGTGTGTCTCTGAAACCCAGGAGTATGTATGTATTAAACATGGAAGAATCAGCTCAAATTATTTTAATACCTAAACATTCTAATTTAAAAAAAAACAAAAAAACACTATATTTATGTTTGGTAAAAACAGAATGGGTTTCTATTGTTGACAGTTATTTAAAATCAAATGTCTATTTTATATATATTTAGTAAACAGGCAAGAATCAGCTCAAATTATTTTGATAAATAAACATTCTAATTAAAAAAAAAAAACAATATTTATGTTAGGTAAAAAAAAATGCTGCTTGATCTATTGTTGACAGTTATATCTGACATGCAAGAAGGAAATATGCACAAGAAAATTGCAATCAAATAAATATTATAAAAAATCTTCAAAAATCTCAAATATTGTCCACATGTGACATCCAACATGCTAGATGCTACTTATTTATGCTAACGTGCAAGATAAATATGTTAGTGAAATGGACATGCAACCTAACTGTTGACATGCAAGATAAATATTACTTATTTATGTTGACATGCAACTTAGTTATGGAAAATGCACACTGGCAACTTAGTTATGTTGAGATGCAACTTAAATATGTTGACATGCAAGATGAATATGTTGACATGCAACTTATTTATGAAAACAACTCAAAACTTATAAGTTGCATGTCCATATTTATCTCGCATGTCAACATAACCAACTTCTTTGCATCTATCTTGTCAACATGAAAATTTTCATAATCTTGCATGTCACAACTAGCTCCATGAATAAGTTGCATGTCAACATAAATAAGTTGCAAAAGTCAACACAGAATTTTTGGATTTTTTATAATTTTTAACAACAATTAACCTCCATGCTAAACTGATTTGTACGTATGTGTTAGAAATGTTTCGATATTTGGTAAACAGATACTAAATTGATATATATATCTTATATTCAACAAACACCCAAAAGGCATTCAGTTGTTTATGTCGTAAAGATATTTACCACCAGAACAGAAGCAGCCTTGTTTTTGAGTGCTATGTAAGACTGTAGAATATCGAAATGAAATGCTGGGGTCAGGAGCCTGCGATTTCGCGCCCACTTCTCTCCATTGGCTATCAGTAAACCCTCCCCCAACCAATCCAAACCCAAGATATATACTGTACCTATCTGGCGTGGTTTTGGTTCTATCCGAAAAAAAAGGGTTAAAGTAAGAAAACATTTTGGTTAACTTAAGATTGATTATAACTTTTCAGTTATTTAATTAGGTCTTAACAAATACTCATTAGTATCATGGCCAACACTATCAAAACTGACCATGTTGACAGACAATGAAAAAACTCTACCTAATAATGCATGTTGTAAACTATAAGGCTAGTCAAAACATGTCAGTGGACTATAGTTGATCTAAGTCCAATAACAATACTGATTGCTATCTTTAATATCTTTGATTTTTTTTTTTTTTTTTTTTTTTTTTTAAGAAATTTAAGGTATACCAGAAAGTTCCTTTACTATCTAAAGCTGCAATGTCTTAATTTACAATAAAGTTTGTTTAACATATACATGTACAAGAGTAAAGTAAAACAAGATGTAGGATCCCCTAGCACAGAATATATTGATCTTCACATAAACTATCGTTTTTGCATAACTTCTCTTATGCCGTAATTTTAAATTAAAAAATCACTAACATCTTAAGAAATGCTACACATATACCGGTAGATTTCAGAAGTTCTTTGACTGTGTCTGGATGGTGGAGAATTAGCACTGGTCTGAAGCTAATCCACAGTAAGTGAAACAGTGGGTATCTGTCACAGTGCTCCATATGGAATTTAAGCCCCTCCTCATTAGGCCCTGGATACTACAAAACAACAAGTACAACCATAATACCTGCCATTAAATCTTTATCCTAATGTCTGTTATAACTGATCTTACGTTCAGCAGGTGCCCCCAGAGTCTGCTGGGGGAAGGATCCCCAGGGAGGTCATTGTACAAGTGGACCCAGGTACAGTAGTCTATATAGGCCATGGTCACTTTGAAAATGACGTAAAGTAAGATGGTCATGAATCCAAAACTGATCCATGACCACCATGTGGTAAGGATAGAGAGACCCAGGACTGCCATTATTTACACTGCTGGCCAACTGACCTAAAAATAGAGTGATACATGTATATTAACTCATCTCTAGTTCTCCTTATCAGAATTTATGGTTATTCTTTACGACTCACAATTGTATGTGTGCAGTACACGCATCGTTATTCTTTTCAGGATACACGATACGATAGGATACATGCACGACACGATAGGATACACGCGCGATACGATAGGATACACGCACGATAGGGTAAACACAAAACACGATACACGCAAATCACGATAGACCTGATGAACGATCTTCACGATAGGATAACCGCAAAACCTGATAGGATTGATTCAAAATTCGAAACGTTTTTTGACAATTAAGAAGAAAAGATTATTTTGTTTGAATACTGCAATATGTTTATTTAAATACCAATCTTGAAAAGCTTCAAATCTAAATTAAAAGTATTATAATTAAAAAAAACAACTTGAGATCACTGTGGTAATTTTACAAAAGTTGTCTATTTATTTTTTGATAATGATTTAATGGATTATTATGAAATGCAGATTGTAATTTTTTTTCTACTGAAGGGTGGAGATTTCCGATTATTTGTGTAAATGTCGGATTTCTCATATTAAGGTTGAACTATGAATTGTTTAATTACAGACACACAAATTCCGTAGATATGTGCTGTTTATCACGGGTACTATTATAAATTTATGAAACTCCATAATAAAATTAATTATTAATGAAATTTACATTTGTACCTAACAAATTCATGTACTAGTACTTAGTTATTTCACGGAAGAAAATTACGCAATAAATTCAATATTTGTATTTAGTGTCTAAAGCTTATAATCTGTGGTGTATCCAAACATCGCAATTAAATATTAAAATCTTGGGAAAATAATACATGTAGAAGATCGGCCGAAAGAAAGGGTCAAAGAAATCGGCTATAACAAAATTTCTACTGTAATGTCTTTTGTACTGATTCGGATATTATTGATTACATTAACAATTAATTAGATTTCTACTCAGGAAATCATGAATGTATTGTGAACTATATACTTCAAGAAAATTCATGATTTCCTGAGTAGAAATCTAATTAATTGTTAATGTAATCAATAATATCCGAATCAGTACAAAAGACATTACAGTAGAAAAGTAACATGTCTTGATATAGATATTCAATTTTAAAGATAAGTAAAGAAAAATCTGAAGAAATGAAAGATTTATAGAACTGGACAAAGCTTAACGGGTTGAAATCTGGTAGTCACGTCACCTTACGTCAAGTGATTGCTCCGTGAATCCCATGACCTCATAGTAAAAATCGTTGTAAATTTTCAAGATTTTAGTATATGGATCTGATTTTTTACATACTAATAAACAAATTGTAGGAATTTATTCAGACATAGGTCATAATTCACAGTACACAATAAATTTTCCGTAATTCAATGTGTCCCCGAACATTTCTAGCAACCCTCGTATATATATCACACTCTTAAAAAGGTTTTACTTAGTAGTCATTTTTTACTTGAAATAACAAAGATAAGTAATATATAATTACTGCAATAAAATAATCAAAAATGCCATTAATGATCAGCTGTTGATTAATCATTGTAAACAAATTTATGGAGCGCCGTCACTGCCTTATAGCAGAACGCTGCAATTACATTGTGTCAACTTTCCATTACATTATGTCAACACTTTGTGACATTTACTTACAGTACTGTTGCATTGAGTCAACTTTCCATTACACTATGTCAACTCTTTATGACATTTACACACACTACTATTGCGTTATGTCAACTTTCCATTACATTATGTTAACTTTATATGACATTAACTCCACTTCAATTACATTGCGCCAATCTTCCATTGCATTATATCAGCTCTTTACGACATTATGTCAAAACAGTTTTACGTGGTGTAAAGATGTTTTTATATAATTTCAACTCATTATTTCATTATGTGCACTCTCTACTATTTGGTCTAAGTAGTTCATTACATGATGTGAATTTATTTTAATTCAATATCAAGTCGCTATAACACGATGTCAGAATTTCATTACATGTTGTGAAAAAAATATCACATGTGGCCAATTCTTCACTATATTGTGTCATCAATGTGCTACATGACTACGGGAATCTATTGCATGGTGTCAATTTTCCCTTACTTTTTGACAGATCATTATTATGTTATGCCATTGTATCTTTACATTGTGTCTAAAATGCTTAGCCTCTTGTCAGTATATCTTAGAATATTTCAACTCTTTATTGTGTGACGTAAGGTTTAGGTTATGCCTAAAAGTTCGTTTTGTGTTTTCAATATTACATGCACATATGTTAAACATGCAAATAATTTAAATTAAACATATCAAACATTAAATTATACACAAGACTTAATTAATCCTTAATTAAATATCAGGTTAAATTTATAAATAGGATCATGTTTCCATGGAATCTTTATTGACGATTGTTTTTTTTTAATGTCGAAATTCAATGGCTTTTTAATCTCATAATTATCGCAAATCGAATAGCATGTGTCATAAAGCAATATTTTTCTTTTTATTTTGAATTATTTTGAAAAGTCCGAAACTTCTGATCTAACTACAGAACACTGTCCTAAGCTTTTTATCAGTCTTTAACCCTCCTTTTTTTTTTTTAAAAGTGTAAACACATCGTATTTCATACGTGTACTGGTGAGTCGGTGGGGAGAGGGGAATCCCGCCCTCCCATCTTTAGTGACCAAAATATGCATGAAATTAATCAATTGATTTACCTTTGTAGGACATTGCATTAGTTTTACATAAAGTATAGCTGAAAAAAGTTGAAACGTTTTATAAAAAAATCTAGAGCCTGTGAGCTTCCGGGCTTTCACCCCCTGGTCCCCAACTTAGACACCATATTGTCCCCCTATAGCTACTCTTTTCAAGAACCCAAGATTGCCACTGATATGAGCCCATTGTCCTCTACAAAAATTTGAATTTTTCAATTAAAATTTGTATATGAGAAAAATTCAAATTTTTTTAATAGGACACCATGTTTACTAAGGCATGGTCAATTGATTTAAGTGAGGGACTGGTAGATTTTTGTAACAGAATTCTGGTCCTGGAATGGTTGAAAAATGACTAATTCCAGTGACGTTGCATCGTTTTTGAAAGTTGGGGGAGGTTTGCCTAGCCAGAAAAAAATAACGTACAAGAAAAAGCAAAAAAAAAAAAAATATTCGAACTCGAAAATCCTATTTCGGGTGAAGGGAGGGGGAGGTCCAACTTCGATCAGTCCTAAAAAGAAATTCCAAATATAATACATTACCCTCATACTTCAGCAAAAAGTGGGGTTGAATTTCAATGAATATTTTCTATGATAAAGTTATGTCGGAAAAAAGAGGAAGTTAGACCCCCCCTCATATAATGTCTCTGTAATTTGTCCTAATTAATCAAGACCCCCCCTTCCCAGTCGTGATAACACGGTTATCAACTTTGACATAATGTAAATGTATTTTACAGCACGTAATGAACATTTGTAATCAACATGATAAAGGATTAACACAATGTAAAGATAGTTTTAAATCACATATGTAATAAAGTGTTGATATAATATGGAACGCCGAGACTGTTTCCATAATATATGTTCACATTATGTTATAAGCCTTTTTACATCACGTGATAAAGCACTGACATAAAGGTAAGATGTATTCACCTCACATTGTGATGACCTCGGCGTAAAATAAAGATACATTAACATCACGTAATAATGCTTTGTTATAATAGAAATATACACTCACAAAAGGGAATGGACTTTGACTTAATGTAATGATAAATTTAATCATAGAACACATGTAAAACGAAATAAACTTGACGTAATGCAATTTTGACCTCACATATTAAAGAGATGAAATACTGTATAGGGGGAAAATAACTCGCGGTGTTAATATTCGCTATATTCACGGTGTTAACAAATCCGTGAATTCAAGAAACAGTGAATAAATTTTCAATAATCTCCATGTTTTATTTGGAAATTTGTGAATAGACTACGATAGATTTGTATAGGTGTACGTGCAGTCCATGGTCATTTCAGTAATTGCGAGTTGTAATGTCACTCAATTAATTTTAATTATCACGCTTTACTCTAATTCAAATCGGCAGATAATAATTTGTGTTTGTTCAAAAGCTGTTTTAATAGCCAACGTGTTTCATCAATCAAAACACGTGGGCCATGGGTTTTGATTACCCGTGCGTAACTAATGTTACCATGTGGATTTGTTACCTGCATTCTCATGGATATTAGTTCATGTACAGTTTTTATCGACATTTTGGTTTTAAAAAATCATTCAAATAAATATCGAACTTACTGACGATGTGGAAGGATATTATTTCGTAGAACTACATAAAAACTTTTATTTCCGTCCAGTGGTTTTTCGCCGCGTTGTATTATGATCTTGGGTGCACATGCACTCGTGGTAATAGCATATAGGAAAGTCATTTGACGTTTAGAGACTATTAATAATTGCACTTGTGTTAAATACTTATTTAAAAAATATAACAATTTTATAATAACTTACCCTGTTGTTCGTGAAATAAAAACATAACGCTGATTAATTTCGTTTACATGTAGCTATGGTATAGATTAAATGGAGACAAGGGAAGTAACTTTTATTATATACATACCAAATTCCGCGAATTCAAGAAACCGCGATCGTGTCAGATGAGAGAAAAACGTGAAAATTACAACCCGTGAAATTAATCCCCTATACAGTAATACAAAGAAACATTTATTTCACGTAATAAAGTTTTAACACAATGTAAACATATTTTCACTTCACATAATGAACTTTGGTCTTCAAGTTATAAAGTGCCGACATAATGGAAGAATGTGTTTACTTCAAGTAATGCAGCATTGACATGGTGTAAAAATATTTTTACACCACCCCATAAAAAATTGACATAACGTAAAGATATGATCACATCACGTGATGATAGATTGATATAATGAATGCATAATTTTATGCTATAAGGCAGTGATGGCGTTCCATAAATTGATATAGAATTGAGGAAACTAAACTTGTTTATGTATAAGTTTATAAAATGTTAACAATTATATTTTATTATTATTGCACCGTGAAACTAAAAGTGCGTTTTTACACTGATAGGTATTACCTATTGACCCAGTGCAGCCAACAAACATTTAACATGCAATCACCTTACCAGTAATGAAGAAGTCAAGAAAATGTTTATTGGACTGATGGGTATGAAGCGCAGCCCTTGGATATTAAATGAATTTTAAGAAATGAAGGAATGCAGGTAGAAAAAAGACCAAAACTATAAGCTGTTCTTTATAATGATTTAAAACTGTAGCTGATGTTTATAATGTAATTAAGATCTAGAAAAGAGTCTACTCACTGTGATTTGAACAAAATTTATTATGTGACAATTACATAAATGGATTGGGCAGCAGTCTACGCACTGTACATGCTGTTAGTAAATATTTGTGTTCAACTGTGTTCAAATACTTAATAATGTTGTATTTTTGTTGCCACCACTTTAATAAATTTTTTATATTCATTATTTAAAAATGCTGCATTATTATTTTTTCATGATGAATTTGTGGCTGGATAGTTTAAACTTTTTCCATATGCTCTTTGTTTGTCAAAAGATAAGATTCAATGCATTGGTCACAAAGATACAATGTAATGTGTACATTTTTTCCTTCAGTTAAAGTTTTTGCACCTTATAATATAATAAATTGCATATAACTTAACCCATTGCATGTTGATGCATGGTGTTGTAAATTTTATAAATATGTATATATGTAAGCATTATGTAGTACTACTTCAAGCCATTTGGATATCCCTATGATATTGATTGATAAATTTTTATAAAATTACAAAGCTGTTTCTTTACATAATTTAGTAATTCTTGCAGTGTTTCTAGTAAATAATGTGGATTTTAGTAAATATGATAAGTATTTCATTCATTTAGTAGTCTTTTAAGTAATAATATTCTAGATTTTAATAAATTTCAAGCATTACATTTACTTAGTAATAATTCATAAAATTTAGTAAAAAGAAAGCATATTATCTCTAAATCAAGTAATATTATTTTACCGAAATGAGTAGTTTATTTACTAAGTAATATAATTCCTATTGTTTAAGTAATTCTATGGATACTTAGTAAAGCCCCGAAAATTATTAAAAACTTAATCTCATATCAGGCATTTTCGCGGAATGAGATGGGCGGGATGTTGAAAGTCCATACCCAATTTAAAATTAGATAAACAAGATCTAACCAAATAGTCTAAATTAATATCGAAATTAAAAATTTAAAAGTTGAGAGTATACGGACAAAATCAGTGATAAAGGCATGATCTGGATCAATGTCTTATGCCTTATGATTTTTGTGTGTAATATCAATACTTAAAATAATTGTGCATACATGCAGATCAGAGGCGTAAACACATGAATAAAATCATCAAACGATAAATCGGGAAAAATGAATATTGCATTAAAAAAAGATACGTATCAATCCCCTGCTTATTATTTATTCATTCATTTTTTTTTGGGGGGGGGGGGTACGCATACAACCTGGCGTATACCGAAAATCTTCCTTTAGTAATGTCAGTAAATCTTATTAATAATATCTAATTTTGACCCCCAAAAATCAATCAATTCGATAAATTAAAAAGACCAAGGGAGCGATTTTTTTCATTTCCGAAAATAGAGTTTAAATTTTGATAATCACTCTCTGCTTGACAATGATAAAGTTATTTTATTTTTTATTTTATTCATTTATTTTATTAAATAATTAGTTAATTACGTTATTTATTCATTCTTTTCCTTCTACGCTTTAATATTTCTTCAAATGATGAAAAACTAAGGGATAAACTTTTTTTCTCTTTCTAGGTTAAAGTAATGGTATTTTAGTTAGCAAAACGAAAAATAAACTCGGAATACCTCGGTAATTTCTCCCTATAGTAAAGATAAAAAGCAAAAAATTTCCGATAATACACGATAAACGCAAAAACGATAGAACCAGATAAACGATATACACGATAAATGCAAAACACGATAAACGGGAAACACGATAGAAAACGCAAACCTGTTGAACAGAAAATACCATACGATAGGATACACGATTATTTGGCAATTGTAATTTTTTTAAAAATTAACTCATTTTTTTTTTACCTCACATGATAATTGATTTTTTATGAAAATCATCTTGTATTTGTGTGTCAAAGCAGTCTGTACAAAAATAGCTTTTGCATTTCTGCAAAAATACAGTTGTATTATTATTTTTCCACATGGTAAACACATGGAAATTGGAATAACCCTTATAATTCCATCTAAGACTATAAATTGATTTAAATATATAGATCCTGCACATATACTAATTCAATTGTTTATTTGACTCACCGAAAGAATTCAGATCCTTTCATCAACTCATGCATTCAGTGAACTAAAACTGACTTCAAACGCTTACTGTCTTCTTAGAACAACAAAGTTTAACATTAGCATCATCATTTTAAAGAATGGACATTGTTCACTAACACGTCTATAACTACTTAAAAATGCATACATAAACAAACTTCAAAGTGAGAAATAAGCTAAAAACTTATTGAACTCAATATACTTTTAGTATTCCAGATAATGACTAAGTGTTCTTGGCCTCAGTACAAAGTTTAAAAGCCAAGTGTAATTTGATGCACAAGATGCAATTATAAGTATTTTACGTAGTTCCAAGTAAGAAGAGTGATATATTTTTTTTAAGTATTCGACACAGAAAACCTTGTGTATTTTAAGATATATCAACAAAATCTCATTTCCCCTCCTTAACTAATCTGCTTTACAGAGACATTATCATTTAACTTTGATGAGGTTTGTATAAACATCAAACCTCAATATTTCAGACATTGGCATGATTACTGAAAAATGTAATCGATTAATAATCGATTTTTAATCGAATAATAATATTTTTGCAGAAATGTGAAAGATATTTTTGTAGAGACAGCTATGACACACAAATACAAGATAATTTTCATTACAAAAACAATTGTCATGTGAGGTAAAAACTGATTTAAGTTTATTGTGTTTTGCGTTTATCATGTATATCGTCTATCTGGTTCTATCGTATTTGCGTTTATCGTGTATTATCGGAAACCTTTGCTTTTTATCTTTACCATAGGGAGAAACTACCGAGTTCTTCCGAGTTTATTTTTCGTTTTGTTAACTAAAATACCATTACTTTAATCAAGAAAGAGAAAAAAAAAGTTTATCCCTTAGTTTTTCATCATTTAAAGAAATATTAAAGCATAGAAGGAAAAGAATGAATAAATAACGTAATTAACTAATTATTTAATAAAATAAATAAATAAAATAAAAAATAAAATAACTATATCATGGTTAAGCAGAGAGTGATTATAAAAATTTAAACTCTATTTTCGGAAATGAAAAAATCTCTCCATTGGTCTTTTTAATTTATCAAATTGATTGATTTTTTGGGGTCAAAATTAAATATTATTAATATGATTTTCTTACATTACTAGAGGAAGATTTTCGGTAAGCCAGGTTGTATGCGTAACCCCCCCCCCCCAAAAAAAATGAATGAATAATAAGCCGGAGATTGATATGTATCTTTTTTTGTAAATACAATATTCATTTTTCCCGATTTATCGTTTGATAATATTATTCATGTGTTTCCGCCTCTGATCTGCATGTATGCACAATTATTTAAAGTATTGATATTACAAAAATCATAAGGCATAAGACATTGATCCAGATCATGCCTTTAACACTGATTTTGTCCGTATACTATCAACTTTTGAATTTTTTAAATCATTATTTAATTGGCTAAATTCCTTGATATGTCTAAATTTAAAAAAAAATCAAAATTACTAAATATAATACATGAAAATGCTCTATCTAATTCATCAAACAATAGCAGTTACTATAAAATAGAAGTGTTTTATCAATTTTATCTGGTATTAGATATCTAAAAATTATATTTACAGGAAAAACATGAAAAAAAAAAATTATGAATTAAAAAAAAAAAAATCATTTCCTTGCTTGAATTTTAAATAAAAATTCATAAAATTCAATTCAATAAAATAAAATCCCTAAACTGAATCCGTTCATTTATTTCATTTGTACAACAATGTTTCAATAATGTTTACGTAAATAATTCTTTCAATAAACTTAAAAAAAAAAAATACCGCACTAACGGTACATGCACTTTAAAATCATTGAGTTTTCTGTGTAATACAATCAAAATTAATTCTCGGAAACAGTTCCATTGATCGTAGAAAAGGGTGAAATGATTCAAACATTGAAAACTATGAAAATAAGCTCGCATTTTTTTTAAAAAAGTATTTTACTATTATAATAAAACAAAAGAAGTCGTCTGCTTCCGCTAAGACCATGAAAAACGAGTAAATACACCGACCCAATTCATAATACACTAATAACCGATTTCATTCCATGAAAAACGAATACACCGAATCATTCATAATACACCAATAACCGATTTCATTCATAATTTTAACTGTCATAAGACAGTAATACCCGCACTAAAGTGCTTGCCTCTAAATGCACACACCTTCAAATTGGGCTTTACCAAGGAAAAAGCCAATATAATTCAATAATTTACATAAAACATGTATTCATCAAATCGAGCATAATATGCTCAGGTGACCATGCGACCCATGAGCCTCTTATAGGTATTTCATATTCTTAATTCTGGAATTTTGTGTAATCGATTAATAATCGATTAATAATCGATTACAGTCAGTTTTGTCATGAAATCGATTACTTTAGACAATATCATCGATTAACAATTGATGACTTTCAATTTTCCTCCACCCTCAAATATCAAAGCGGGAAATAAATTACATATTATCTTGTATTGTTGATGATATCCTCTGATGTTTGAATTTATTTACGCAGTTTGGATTTGAACCTCCATATTTAATAACTTGTTGCAGAAATAATTTAATATTTTACTGTGATTTATAAGACTTAGTATTTGAACATTTTGCATGTTGGCAGTTTACACGATCCCTGTTTTATTTATTTCGAAAAAAATAAATAAATTAGAGCTCTTAACAATGAACATATAAACTCTATAATACCTTTAAGCACTACTAATAGCACAATTTATTGAGTGGATATAAATTGTTTTGAAATAGTATCATACATATGTATGAGCAAAGAGCAACGAAAGCTATGTATGGTATTTTGAAAAAGGGTAACCAATTACATCTTTCTCTATATGACCAATTGTATTTGTTTGACAAGATTGTAGTTCCAATTTTATTGTATGGTTGTGAAGTTACATTTGGTGCCGTGCCATGCCCTGGAATTGACAGGTGAAAGACCTGCCAGGGATGAGGCTGGGTTGGGGTCTTTGGAGGGCCAAAGACCTTTAAGGAGGGAGGAATGTGGCGGTCGGCCGGGTTCGATCGCCGGTGGCCAGATAGCTCAGTTGGTATAGCACCTGACCGGAGTTTCAGGGGGCCCGGGTTCGAATCCTGGTCTGGTCCGTTGCATTTTCTCCTCTCCCGTTACATATGGTAATGTTGAAATGGTAGAAAGAGTACATTTAAAATTCTGTAAAATGCTTTTTCATTTAAAACCAAGTACTCCAAATTTTATGATTTATGGAATTAGGTAGAGTACCTTTGATTATACATATTAAAACTAGAATTATTGCATACTGGTCAAAAATTTTACATGGAAAACAATCAAAATATTGTTTTTTAATGTGTAAATTACTTCGTGCAAAATTTGATAAAGGACATGAATCTAAATGGTTAAAGAATTTGAAATCAATTTTAGACAATTGTGGACATAGTAATATTTGGAATCAGAATCAATTATTTAATAGAACTTGGCTTATTAAAAGTTTGAAACAAAAATCACTAGATCAGTTTCAACAAAATTGGAATTCAACCTGTAATGATTCTTCAAAAGGTGCGACATATAATCTATTTACAAATTTACACTTTGGATGCCAATTTTATGTAGATAGCGGCTTAAGTAATTATAAGAAACAAATTCTAGCTAGATTTAGAACAGCAGACCATAAATTACCAATTGAAACAGGAAGATGGGAAGGTACTGAAAGAATTAATAGAATATGTCTTTTATGTAAAAATGATCTTGGGGACGAATTCCACTATATATTATCATGTGAAAAGTTAAAAGATGAAAGAAAATTGTATATTCCGAAATATTATTTATCAAGACCAAATGTTATAAAGTTTAGTGAATTGTTTTCTTCGAAAAATACTGGGCTATTAAGTAAACTTTGTTCATTTATTAAAATTGTAAACGAGAGAGTCAGACCTCCAGGTTAACATCATTGTAAATTATTATATGAAAATATTTGATTATATTAATAAGCACACTTTGTATATATGTTATATGTAATGCTCACGCATGTATGTATATATGTTATAATAATATGTATGATCTCTATGTTGTTAAAATAACAACGAAAGAGATGTTAATAAACTGGTAAACTGTAGTATAAATTACTATGAAGTTCACAGTTCACACCTCATTATCAGCAGTCAGGGATATCCCAGCCAATTAGCCAAGATAAACACAGTGACACTTAATACCTCCTCTCTTTTAAAATACAGACACTCATTGACAAAACAAGTAAATTTTGAATTTAAACATGGAACTGATTTTTCAAATTTAAACCACAAGCAGATATGATTAAGTATTTTCCTCTAATTTACTTTATTTAATTTAGATAAGGGGGGTTAAAATGATAGTTGCACATATGTCCCCCGCACCACTTGTTGACCATTTCCAGCCCAAGAGAGGGGATATACCCTCGAGGGCCCTTAACCCATCCCCATTGATAGTTTATTCAGGTGCCCAATAATGAACATGACAAATGAATGCTGGAAATATAACTCAAGCACTTGACACCACATGTACAACTACAGCCCCATTCAAAGATAATGCCTATAATAGCTGACTTTTCCCGTTTCACAATATAAAATAATGAAAAACATCAAAGTTCAGGTTAGCTAACTGGTCCTTTCTAGCCCCTGGGACCCTTTGAAACGTTGACAAGGAATACCCTCCTAAGACCCTTAACCCAACCCAAGTGATAGTTTGTTCAGGAGCCCAATAATGAATGACAAATGAAGGCTAGGAATATGCCCCACGCACTTGACACCACCCGTTGGTACCACTACAGCCCCGTTCTCGTAGCAGGGGATAATAGTCCTTTGGTCCTTCTTCCTTGCCCTTGATGATATGGTGGACACTTCATAAATCATGGGTATAATACCTGCCTCTAATATTAAAAATGCTCTTGGAACCACTTGGTGGCATCACCACCACTTATTACTGATAGCGGTAAATGATAGTCTTATAGACCCATTAAGTTGTCCCAGTAATACTGATCGAAACATACTCTCGTGTCATATTTCGGTTTACAATCGTTAGAGTAACCAAATCTCAGGTTAGTTTATACGCCCTGTCATATTTTTGAGGTCCCAGAAAGAGTTGAAAAGGGATTCCTCCTGAAGTAGTTCACCATTTCCTAGTGCTTGTTTGTTGAAGTGGATTCAGATGATAAAGTAATTTATTTCTTATTTTTTTAGTTTTAAAAAAGAAAAAAAATTATGCAGGTGAGCCTTCATTAATTGTCGCATTAATTATCCAATTTTAATCATATAAAATAAAGTACAAGAAGAGTACAGCGTCTGAGTACTCTCATGAGTTCTTTGATGAATTTCCTTATTGGCTGCTAGTTTCTAAGGGCTTAGTGGCTGCTGTTTTTGGCTGCTAGCTTCAGTCTGGTGCAGGAAATAGATAAGGAAACAATGTATGCCATTTGTATAATTCATATCAAGCAGAGATTATTCAAAAACATACACGAAAAAGAAAACACTTAATATAGCCTTCAGTATTCGACATTAAAATATCCTCGTATCGACGACATGTTATCAACAATCAAAGGTTACTCTAATTCATATGTCGACTCATGCAATACCGGGACTTGAAATTCAAACATGCCACAGAGTCTGACACATCTCTTTTATAGATGGATACATTTTACAGAAAAAAAATGCTGATGGTAACCTAAAAAAAACTTTACAGTTAATTTTTTCAATCGTCAGCATCCTGCATGTTTTGTAGAAACTACCCTTACCAACTGCACATGAAGTTTTTGTGTGCTATTTGAATTGATAAGAGCATGCTCTAGGTATGAACAATTACTAAAACGAAGAAGGTATTGACAATCAATATCAGGGTACAACGAGGATATCAAGAAATTGTATAAAGTAATCAATTCGCAAGTTCTGGATCGACACAATGATCTTGCCATTAAATACAATCTATCATTACACTTTTTGTCAAAAGCTGATGGACTTTTATATACCTGTTATATACACGTATACAATATCTATATGAATTGTTCATTGCTCAAGTATAAGTTCAGTTTATTCACCTATACCATCCTAATGGTACATGGGGTTATTGTGCATAAATAACATATATACATTATATACAATATATACAGTCTGGTCAGAGGTACATATACAATATAGAAAACATGACAGACGGAAAAAAAATGTAACAGTGGGGAAAACATATCAAGGAGGACAGACAGCAGCATAAATGTGATGTGACCGATCGGCAGGGAATGCTCCATCCTCCATGGCACCTGATCCAGCGTCTAATGCTTTTACAGGTCCATGTTAACTCTGGTACCGAGTCTACCGACATGTACCCTTTCAATCTACTTTATGATATACTTTATTGCTTGATTACTGGTTCATTATCCGAGACACCATATTTTATTTAGGAGAGAAATATTAGAAAGATTCTTATCTTTCATGCTAATTATACGCATTATTTTTATATATAAAAAAAAGAACGCAAAAGTGTACTTGTGCATTATTTCCAAAATTACAATATTATATTTTATTCCCTAATTAAAAAATGCATTTCCTGTATTAAAATGTTGAAGAGGTGTTTTATAATCTGTTAAACAAAGGAAGGAAAGAAGGTAAATTAATATTTAATTAGTTTTTAAATGAAATATAGGGAGAAAACGAATAGTATTCAAGCTCAGAAGTCCAGAAAACAATGCAAAATAAGAACAGAGCAAACAAGGACCTCAAAAATATCAGAGGTGGGATCAGGTGCCATGGAATAATAAGCATCCCCTGTCGACAGATCACAACCGCATTGACTTTGTGCTCCCTGTCATGTTTGGGAAATAACGGAAAAGTCCGTGTCAATCCCGTATCATATGTAAATAATGGACTAACAATTAGTACAAAAAACGTCAATTAGCATTTGACACGGTGATAAATTGTTTTGCTCAATATCATTGTATCGACTACAGAACTTACGAAATAATGACATTAAACGACAATGCTTATACATGTTTTCATGTTTCATGATTTATTTTGCTTTGTTTCATGCGGTAATCAGACAATAAATGATCTAAAATTATATTCCCCTCACTATAACAACTATTAAGCTGTCATCATGGCCAACACAATTATTATATTCCCCTCACTATAACATGTATAGCCAACACAATTATTATACTTCCCTTGGCCAACACATATATTTATTAACTGAATGGCCAACACAATTATATAGCAAAAATTGCGGCCAACACACATTATTATCATGAGGTAATCAGACAATAAATGATGTAAAATTATATTCCCCTCACTCCAACAACTGTTAAGCTGTCATCATGGCCAACACAATTATAATATTCCCCTCACTATAACAACAGTTAAGCTGTCATCATGGCCAACACAATTATTATATTCCCATTATTATAACAACAGTTAAGCTGTCATCATGGCCAACACAATTATTATATTCCCCTCACTATAACAACAGTTAAGCTGTCATCATGGCCAACACAATTATTATATTCCCATTATTATAACAACAGTTAAGCTGTCATCATGGCCAACACAATTGTTGTACTGAGGAGGTAAACAAAGGAACAGACCCAGAACATCAGAAAATCGACTGCAGATGAAACATCATTCCAGGAAATCTCTCGTCCATCGTCTATTGAATTTTTGGGATTCTTTTCATCTACCACATCTTCTGGAATAATAGTTCCTTCTTTATCCATTTGACACTTCCAAAATTTGCAGAGCGAAAATTTTACTAAAATTTTAAGAAATCCATTGACCTTTTGATCTTCGTCTCTGTGACGTAAGCGTAGTTGTATTGAAGAGACAATGAGTGAGAACCCGCCGATGATTATCTGAATACGCAGATAAGTAGAAAGATATGGCTTATTTTCGGAATTCGCCGGAAGTTCAGAACTAACGATAGTTAGAAAAACCACGAATCCTAGTGCCACTGTTGTAGAGTACGACATCTTCTCACCGGCGTCGGCCGGAATGATAAAAACAAGAATATTCAACGTCCCCAGAAACAAAATAGGAAAGACGATGTTACCTACGAAATGTGCAGGCTTCCGTCGAAGCTTTAGGGTGAATGTGATTAAGCTGTTAGAACCGGAATTATCTATAGCTTGGCTCGCAGAAACAATGTCCCACATACTGTTGCTCTTGTATTCGCCCATTTTAATGCTGCTTCTAGATGACGTAATTTTTACTTGGTGCAAATAATGCGACCATATTGTGAAAACGATATTGCAGGTTTGGGTATCAAACGGAAAGTACGTGACGTCAATAGAGCACTGAGACTCAAAGACCTGATAGGGCTTCCATTCGATGCTTCCATCACGCGAGACTATGACGTAATAGAACGAACCTCCAAGTTCCTTAAACTCAGTGAAGCCGTTTTTCAACACAAAATCCGGTTTCCACACGATGTTTTGGGGTAAAGTTAGGCGACCTACAGGGAACGGTGAGGTATCCCACGTCAGGAATTCGTCCTTCCACCTCAGCGTCAGATAAGCCGTGGTGACAAGTTTCTCATCTAACTCGTCTATTTTATTTTTACCCATTAAGTGAAAACCGACATCTAACACTGTGGGAGAATGTTGATCCACTGCCGGACGGAGAGTCTTGTCGTACGCATTGGTTTTAAACAGAAGTTTTGTCAAGTTTCTGGCCACATCTGCGGAATATCCTAACGTTACAGTCGGCAAACTCGGTAAAATAAAGAAGTTAAAAAGAACACAGCGCTGCCACAGTAGCATGGTATAATTCTTTTTGAATAACACTTATTAGAAAGAAGACATCCTAAGAAAATCACTTCATGACCATTGCTGTAATGGATCATCTGGATTTGAAATCTGCTTCATTGCAACACTGCTATATAAATTAACCTCACAAAGAGGATTTTAAATTTTGATTTTTTTCTCTACGGAAAGCACCGAGTTCTAATTGATCATCGAAACGTATTCATTACAGATCATGTAGACAGAACAATCCACAGAAAAGTCGCATTCTAATTTCGTCATAACCATTCAAGTGTTTCTGATTTTATTTGACAGTCCTATCATTCTTGGAGAAAAGTAAGCATTTTCATCAGGTTTACAAAAATGCTTACTTACTGATGAGAAATAACGTGTCTTGAAGGTGTATAATATTATAATAGTAATCCCCTGTTCTACAACCTTGATATGCATAATGACATATTTGTACATGATGAGTCAATACACTGAAGTGAACTTATTAAAACATCAAAAATGAAGTGGGAAAAATGAATTTCAATAAGAAAAATCTCACCAACCGAATAATTACCGGTATATGATATATTGTTAATTACTAGTAATACCTTTTATATAAATGATTGATATTGGGTAACAATTCAGGGTAATCGACTTTTTATCGTAGAAAATGAAGTCAACATTAACTATGGAGATATTTTTCAGTGCCTCAAGTGTGCAAGAATAAAATGTTTGTATTATATCATCATAAAAATATTATTACTGCATCAAGATTGAATATCTTTAAATTTAGAACTGTAAATTTTTATCTTACAAATGGTCAGATGTATATTACACATAAATTGATTAAACCCCTCTGATAAGTGACAATAATTTATTTTCAGTTCTTTCGGCGAAGTTTTCATGTTGGAGTCTTTTGAGTACAGGAAATATGCGTTGTTTGCAATGTAATGTCCATTACAGTCATGTCAATATATGCACAAGATAATTCTGCCTTCCGGAAGTCGTCCAATGTTGTATAAATGTCAATGTAAGGTCACCGCCTCATTGTAAACATATGTCGTTCTTAAACAAATATTAACTTTAAAATTTCTATGGTATGTATACAGATATACATGTGTCAAGGTCCCGTCTTACCATAAAGGATATTTTACATTAAGCACATTATTAAAGATCATAAAACGTTGTTTAACTATATTCAACGATTGAGTTCTTTGTAAGGCCATTCCAAGTTTTTTCCTCTGTTTAGCTTCCACCCATCTTTCAAAAACCTACCTACCTATTTGCAAAATACACACAAGCCAAAACATAAAACACAGGCTTAAAAGTCATAAAAATGACGCCGTTCAAATGATTTGATCTAACTAAACTGCTTTAACAGAGAAAATATCTATTCTTAAGCAAAAACAAGGGATTAAATGCTTAAAATACACCCAATATATCTTACTGTACAGAATTTGGAGAAAATGAAAAAAAAAATTAAAAATCCGACTAAATTAATCAATTTCAGGACTCCTGATGTGTGTTTTTTCTTATATAGGGTGTCAAAAACCAAGGCGCACGCGGACGCTAAACACAGAAAAAAATTTGGAATGGCCTATCCAAAAAAAAGATCCATCGTTCGGTTGGATTTTGAATGACATATTACATACCAATTGTTTAGCCATTGTTTATACATGTATATCAGATATGATTATTGATAAATCCATCTATACATTACCAATGCATGTAGAACCCTCGATGGACTGGATATGCCTTTTACTCCATCTAGGCGTCATTTACAAACTTAACCTTTTCAGGGTGCCTTTTTTCTTTGTTTTCGGATTTGTAAGGTTGGATGCTTCTTGAGATCAATCACTGATCGGTTTCCGTACTTTTGTCATTCCAAATTACAAATGCCTGTTAATCGGTTGATTTTTTATTGATGAAAAAATAGTGCATATATCAAAATTACAGCTCAACAAACTTTTTAAGCTCACATGGTTTTTCGCACAAATTAAGGTCACATTGTTGTAATAATAAAATACAATTTTGGAACTGTAGTACATTGTTGTAATAATAAAATACAATTTTGGAACTGTAGTACGATGGCATAACTCTTCATTATATTACATATATTATGTCAACCATAAATGTGTTTTAAAATTATTATCTTAAGTTTCCAAAGTGGATGTTTTAAAAGAAAATTTATAAATAAATGGTAGGATGTTTCGACTTTACGATTCTACCATAGGTTTTTACAAATTATACAAAACGAGCTTTCCTTGATCCCATGTAGTTAAATTTTTGTAATTTTTTTTTCTTAAAGGCGGGTATTTTTTAAAAATATTAGTTCATTTACCATACTCCTCTTGGTTTCGTCGAAATGTAGCGCCCAAAAGCGATAACATTGCAAAAGGAAACCACACTAAAGGGTAGGATAATGAAGTATTGTATATTTTTTTGAATAGTAAATTCCTTCTATGAAAAGGAAAATTCTTCTGCATTTACGGTTTAACACGTTCAAATTTTGCAGTGGGATGAATCTTTCATGATTCTAGATTTTAGAAATTGACTCCTAAAAATCCCACTTTATTAACATAGGAAGCAGTCAAACATATGGAAAATACTCTTACCACCCCGAGTTAAAAAGTCAAAATGTACAGAAAATACAAGTTACAGTAGCTGTACTATACCCATGTCTACGTTTCTGCCAAGAGCTATTGCTCTCAAAAGAACGGATAAAAAGAAAGTTACAATTGGCAAGAAACTACAAAAATTAAAATGCGAATAGTTGTTATTTTTCATGCATGAATATATCAAAGTGGTACCAATTGATTTGTTTGAATTATGTTTCAGTAAATGAAATAAAACTCAAATTAAGTAAACAAATACTTTTAAAATGTATTTTGTTGTCGCGATATACAATATTACATCATAACAATGTGACCTTTATTTGTGCGAAAAACCATGTGAGCTTAAAAAGTTTGTTGAGCTGTATACATATATTCATGTAGAGTCACGAATTGTTACTTTAAGTTGTAAGCCTGAACTAATGTATTGATGTATTTCTTCCAGTTGTGTTTTTGCTCTGGGTTTAAAGTTCCTAGATTGTAGATTGCATCAGCGGTTGTCTTGGCTGTCTGGTTCCTAGTGGGAACGGCGATGGCAAACTTTATAAAATGATCTGTCATCACTAGGATATTCTGTATGTTCCCTTTGGATCATGGGTCATGAAGGTCATGAAGTCCATGTAGACTAACTATAGTGGCTCTGTTGTCACAATGTTGACAAAAAATGCCTTCTGATTATCAGGTGTCTTAAACTTGATGCATCTTCCACATTCATCTATCCACTTGGAAATATCTGCATACATTCTCCAGCTAATGCTGTACGTTGTCTTGTCCCTTCCAAGGTGACTCATGTTGTTGTGTACATGTTGCAGCATTACTTCACTCTCTGTACATGGCATAACAAATTGCTTTTTTGTAGTATTCTCCCTGTATTTCCCTTATAAGTAAGTGATCTTTTAACGTAAGCCTCCTGAGGTTTTGGTGTTTTATAGATGGACATTTTACTTAAAAAGGATTTTGTAACCTAACAACAAACCTCTAACTTTTCAGTCGTCAACTTTCCTTATGCCACAATAGACCTTCATTACCTACAAACTGGATTTATATCTTTCAGTTTATTTGATGCCAAAGAGCATGCCTCTTTTTTTTATTTGATACCCAAGTTAGTTATTGACAGACAAGTTGATGAAATAAGAATATCAGTTTAATGTCATCATTTCGGAAATTCTATGGTCGATCCCACGACCTTGTCAACAAAAACAATCCATCATTTATTCAAATGCTGACTAACGTTTTTTCATACGTATTATTAATCTATTATTTTCCTGTTATTTCCTAATCACGAGAAGGAGCACCGGCTGGGTGTGTCCGGTCGTCAGGGGATACGTCCTCCTCCATGGCACCTTATCCCACCATTGATGACTTAGAAATCCTTGATTGCTTTGCTCGGAAATTTGTTTTGTAAATGGACTTTTGAACTTAATGACTATTCAAATTTATGGAAATTTCATTTATTAAAAGGATGTTTTTATGAACGTAACATTGGATAATAAAAAAAAAAGTTTGGCGATTTAAGAGTACATACACTTTGAATACACTAGAAATTTGAAAATAATATCGTTCTTATTCAATTCTTATCATAAACCCTTAAATTGTTTGTATAAATTAACAATTGTAAAAATTAAATTAATTTTCTATATATATTTCAAATGCCTTTGTAGATCACATACAAATTAAAACACACGTATTGCACTGAAAAGTGAAACAAAAAAGGCAAGTTGCTACAAATTAAAAATAAAGATTTAGGTTTTCTATACATATATTTAATATTACTGAAAAATTTGAAGAAGCAAAATAAAAAAAGAGTATTGATATTTCATTTTTATAAAATTCTCCATTATAACGTTTAGAAGAGGTCTGTGTTTGCTCTGCTTCAAATTTGCATTGTTTAATGGAGTTTGGAGCTCAAATACTTTTTGCGATCTTTATATATTTCTTTTTAAACATCCACTTCTCTTTAGTTATAAATATTAACGACCAATCCTATGTATCACCACTGGTTGGTTCCTTGTGAGCGTCACACCTGTCGATGTTATTCTTACGCGCTATATTACAACACTCGTTTTGATATTTTTTCAGTTGTTTTAAGAAATCTTCAATGGCAATATTTTCGTCAGTATGAATCGTCACTTCCCCAACCAATTTTTGTAGCACTGCTGAAATACTATCCACTTCTTTAACAAATGCTTTTTGTTGTAAATCTATCCATTGATTAAATACACGAATTTGATTTCTGTCAAATTCTTCAAAAAACCTGTCAGTTGTAAAGATGTCTGAGTCATATAATTTATTAAGGATATCCGTGAGGCATTCAGTCATATTTTCTCGAAAGTGAGCAATGGCGTTTCTATTGCTGAGTTTGTTGGACAGAACTTTTAGGATACCAACAGGAACCACGAACAGACTGGCAGTGATTGCCACCGGAAACCACAGAGGAATTGACAACGCTATACCAATTTTCTCACCTGGTAAATAAAAAGTACAAATGTTATCTTCCAAACAAGTTTCTTCGTATACAGAATAGAGTTGCATAAAAAGGATTTTATTTCCACAAAAAATCCACAAAGATTATAAATAGATGCCCTTATTTGTGTTGGTGGAAAACAATTTTTTGTTTTCAGAATTCAAATTAATGTTGAGTGTTATAAAATATTTTCAAGAATGCCTAAAATACAGGTAATTGTTTCTTGGAGGTAAAAAATTCAGTCAGTCGGAAGCACCAAGCATCTATTTATAGCACAGAATAGACAGCTAATATAAGAGTTCATCGTGTTCAGTTTTGTATCACTTTCGGATTCTATATTCTCTTTACCTTTGGTAAATAGTCGATTGTCCCCCTCGCCTTCCAGATCCAATGAATGGTTACCCACTGCTGCCACTGGTGCTTGTGCACTCCCCCAAGACGTGGCTGATGTTGAGGAACACACACTTTCACCAGAGTCTGTTAATTCCTGTTCAATGTTCCGTTCAAGTGACCGGAAACTACCAAGTGCTCTTAATTTCACTCTAGCGCATGCGTTCTCTACATCTTTCTTTTCCCGCCACTCAGTTATTTCTTCATTTATTATTTCCTGTAGTAAATCCACTGAAAAATGCATTAGGTTTTCATATGTTCGGGGCTTTAATATCGCTATTTTCTGTTCTAATTCTGCTTTGCATTCCTTTATAATTCTAGTGCATGTGTCTTCTGTCCGTAAATGATTGTGTAAATCCAAAGATAATTTTGTGTATATTTCAATAACTTCCCTGCAGTACTTTATTTTCGGCTGAAATGATTGAAACAAACAATATTTAAGAAGAATATAACCCAAACTATGAGAACAAGAGGCCCATGGGCCACACCGCTCACCTGAGAAGCTTTGACCATTCCGTTCTTTACCAGATTTCCCCTTGTAATACATATTGTGACCCCATCCTACCCAACTGATCATAATTTAAACTAGAGGTACAGTGAGCGATGAGCTCACTAAATGATACCCCCCGCCTCCATATCGTTATAATGGCAAAGTCCATGTTTTGCTGTGGCCGGGAAACCCAAAATATGTGTCTGATCAAAAAGTAAAATAGGAGGTGTACAATGGCAATATGTAATAAAGATTCTGTGAAAGTTGCATCAAATTTCATTCAGTGGTATGAGAGGAGTTGCGGATAAGAGATGGGTACCCCAAAGCGTAACAGACGGACGGACGGACGGATAGACGGACGGACGGAATTAACGATTACTATATACCCTCCCACTTTTCAAGCGGTGGGTATAACAATTTGAAATCTACACAACCATAGGATGCTTTGATTCAACATTGTAAAACTTTGATTCCCCATTGTGACCCCTCCCTACCCCTGGGGTCATGATTAGAACAATTTAGAATCTACACTACCCTAGGATGCTTCCACATAGGTTTCAGCTTTTCTGGCCCAGTGGTTGTTGAGAAGAAGATTTTTAAAGGTTTTTTCTATATATTTCTATGTAAAAAAAAAACTTTGACATTCCCCACTGTGGCTTAAAAAATCCCCGAATGTCTGATTAATGATATTTTTTTAACAATTTAAAGGGATATTGTGCTACTTTATTATAAACAAGCACCAAATGCTTCCACATAAGTTTCAGCTTTTCTGACCCAGTGGTTCTAATGAGAAGAAGAAAAGATTTTTCAAAATCAATAAAATAAATGTAAAACTTTGGTTATCCCCAGTTATGGCCCCGCCCATCCAACACGGGTCATGATTTTAACAATTTTCAATCACACATACAATTATCCCTATTAAAGAAATGCTTTTATAAGTTTCAGCTTTTCTGGCCCAGTGGAAAATTTTATGAGAAGAAGATTTTTTTTAAAGAATTTTCATATATATTTCTATGTAAAAAAAAACTTTGATTCCCCATTTGGTACAAAATTGTACATTTTGGGTCATGATTTTAACAATTTAGAATCTACACTCTCCCAGGATTTTTCCATATATGTTTTTTCAGAAACAAATACACATTTTTAAAAAAGTGGAGAGGCCCAGTGGTTCTTGAAAAAGACTTTTTTAAAAAATCCAAATGTGTATTTTTGTCCTTTTAAAGTCATCTGTATATTGTGAGGGGATAGCTTCATTTTAAGAATTTAAATTTCCCTGTTCAAGGATGCTTTGTACCAAGTTTGGTCAAAATCAAAGACATTAAATTATTTTTTTTACTTATGCAAAAACCATTTACTTTGAATGTCTGATTACCTCATGACAATTTTTTAAGTGTCAAGTTAGAGAATACTGTACGTAGTTTTTTTTAAATTTAAACAAGTACTGGGAATATGATATCACGGAAGGACAATGCACTAAATGTTTAATTATTTTTTGAAACATTACTATGAATTCACTAAGGAAAAACGGACATAAATGAAAAAGGATTTAACACTAAAATCAATAAAATAAATGTAAGAATCTATGGTAATGGCAATTATAACCTTCACAACACAAGTTGATGTTTACTTTTTTACAATCCATGTATCCTTTACAATATTTTGAATTTTTCAATTAAAATGTATATTTGACAATTTGTCATAATTATGCAAACTGTAATTGAAAAAATCGATTTTTGTAAAGGACACATCTGTATGCGCTATAAAAATGAGATTTTTTTGGCATGGAAAATTAAACATGACAAAAACAAAATCAGCAGTTCACTTCTGACATATAGATTCTAATTGATATTAGATATTTATATTTGAAAATTCAGAATTATGATCCTACTTTAATAAACTAATAATTGTGAATGAAATAAAATTTTATCATAGGAGTACTTTTATGTGTACTATTTTTGGCAATACCTACTTTTTCTATAAGCTCTTTAAGAGAAGACATCTTCTCTTCAAATTTCTTTTGAATTTTAATTCTCTCTTCCAGAGTTTTTGATATATTTCCACGATAAACGTCCAGTATTGAGTATATTTCTTTTAAAGTTCTTTCTAGCCATCTAAAATGAGAAAGAAAGTACTAAAGTGAACAAACAGTATTGCTTGAGCCCTTATTATAAATAAAAGTTATAATTTATTATTTTGTGCAGAACACCCTATTTCTAACTCCGATTCCAAAGTCTAATTTCTAATTTTAATTAATTACAAGCATATATTGGACTTACTGACATTCTAGTAGATACCTATCCTTTACCGCTAAGTTGATCAAACTTCGAAGTTTATCAATAAACTTCATTATACTGCTCAGAAGGGGGCTTTCCTTTCCGCCGCCTTTTCCTCTCCTATTGTAAAATAAACAAACACAAAGTCCACAAATTAAAAAAAACAAACAGTTTATATATTAAATACAAAATACAAGCCTACAGAATACAAAACGACTGTCACCTTTTTGACGCTCAGTCTTAACAGCTGATCTTCTTTGACCTCAATTCCATTTCTTCTTAGCCTAGACCGAATTTCCTCGAACACCCTTGTATCTTCGCACTCGTCCACCTGGTCCCATTTGTTACACACGTAAAGAATACAGTCTGGATTCAGTTCTGCGTCGCCGTCAACCTTCAGTTCTCTTACTCTTTTTCTTATCTTGAATAGCTAGATACACAGAAATGAGTGAAAACAAAACTCAACTAATATTTTATTTAGCTAAAAAGACAATGACAGTAAAAATATGTTCAAATTAATATTTTCAGGCAACAGGTAAACAGCTACACACACCACAATGGGTTCTTTACTTCAACTCTTAAATCTAGGAGGGGAAAGAAAATCAAACTGAACATTATGAAAATAATGTATCCAACCTTGTGTGTACCACCAGCACTGTCTGTCTTGATGATATAGACAAAAGCAGAAGCTTTCCGAAGATGATAAAACAGTTGTGTGTTATCATCGTCCTCCTCTTCTTTTATCCCCGGTGTGTCAATTAGCATAACATTTCCCTTGTAATATGTAAAGGTAACAAAGAAATATCTTGCTATAAGTTGGTATAATGTTTTTAAAAAAACAAAAATCTTGAAAGACAATCTTTCTCAATATAAATTTCCTGAAAATAATGACACAAGACGTTCATGGATTTATAATGAATTTTCAATTAAAAAGGCAGGGATTCTATTTCAAGGTACTTTTCATCAAGATAAAGAAGTTTCTTATAAACACAATTTACATTTAACCATTAATATTCCTTTTAAATGTTGCATTATGTTTGATCGGTATGACATTTTTATATATGGAAACCCATAAATTTTTATTGCAATTGGAAAAACACCATGGCAAAAATTTCATATAAGTGTACAATACAATTTAAAAGCTAATGCAATATAACCAAATGCTTTTTAATTTCAAATGAATGGAAACTTACTTTTAATGTATCTTCATTAAGAAAAATATCAACATGAGAGAGATCCTGATATTCACAATTTCCTTCTATAATATGTTTTAGCCTTGAAAGAGATTCTTGATCATCATCAATTTGAACACGTTCTAACACGTGACCGGAAGTGTCTATCAGATGCGCACTCTTTTTCGACGAATATCGCAGACGACAAGGGACACTCCTACTTTCTAAAACGGAAGTCGGGAGCACGTCTGTCCCGATCATGAAATTAAGTAATGAAGATTTACCAGATGAAATTTCACCTGAAATGGAACATCAATGAAATATATTAGCCATATATAAATGTATTTATTTCAACAAGAGCCAATATAAAAATTAAATAGCACAAAACACTTATTACTAACATGATTTAGTAAAAACCAACAAGTCTAATTTTATAGCAGTCATTTCTTGTGACAGTTTTTCACAAAATATTTGTATTACGATAAATATATTTATGATAAAACAGTAAGTTTCGGAAACTTTTTTCTTAGAGTTTCTTACCAGAAACAACAATCTGACAATACTCTTCAGCCAATTCAGTCCTTTTTCTGGTTAATTTCTCCAAAATATCACCGTGGTTCATGTAAATTGTTTCTCTAATTATTTTTGGAAGATTTCCCATTGAAGTAAATGTTGTTATAACGTCATCATAAAGTGTTCGAACATTCTCTCTGATCTCGGCTTCCGAGACTAACATAGCTTACGTTAATCTGATAATCGATTAGTCCTGAAAGTGTAAGATAAATATTAACCTTTAATATTCACTATAAGTGTATCAGTAATTTTTCATATATTTTTCAGACAGCCGTTTCCATGTTCATTTCTAGAGCCCCAGTTTGCTCTGCTATTAATATGTACAGTTAAAATGAACCATTTTAATTTATCTCTGCCAAATGCTGGTATATAATCTATATGCATGGATTGATATTTATTTTCACTTCTCTTTTGTTTGTAAACGATGCAAATATAGCAAATTCCTAAAATATTTTTAGAAAATTTAAACTTTGTATGATGGTAAAATTCTACCTTTCGTAAACCATACTTAGGTATAGAAATTAATCTAAATACATATTTGATAATAAAAAAACGTAACTGGTTCATTTTTTAATCAACGCCGTAAATCCGCAATTTTTCAGCCATATTTTAGAAAGGAAGCTATTGAGTTTGATCGATTTTTGAAAGCTGTTTGTTTCTCGTATAAGAAGTACTAATAAGACAGGTCCTAAGATTCCGCCTAAAAGATTTCTAAGACTCTACTTCAGTCAAAGATATAGCAGGCTTTGTGTTACTAGCTGCCCTTGATCACTTTTCGTTATCTGTACATTTGATGAATAGAGATGCTCTAGTCCTCTTTTCCCTCAGATCGGAATTTTTTCTAACAATATATAACATTAAAAAAATTGTATAAAAAAAATAAAATGTAATGATTATGTACATGTACCTCATTAAGAAAATTTTCTATCCAGCAGGTAATGAATTCAAATTTTACATGTTTTACTCATGCATGTAAGTATAATATACGAACTAGAACAGATAGCGATTAACTTACGTGCATGCAGGTATACCTATTACTGTGTCTATATAGAGATAAATATTATACGTTACAGGCAAATAAAAGGTAGACTGACCAATGACACAAAACATAGATAAATATTTATCTACACTTTATTCTTCCTCATGTAACACATGGGACCTATTCAACAACTTAATCACATGTTTAAAACATCGTTAGCTGTAATTAATTGTTTTGAAATACCAACATAGACAATAAAATAATGGAACTAAGATATTACAGAATTTTACGCATCTGTTTCATATTTGGATATTTTACTTAAAAGGACGTTAATGGTAATCTAACAACCAAGCTCTATGCTAAACGTGATGACTAACTATTCTATCGTCAACTTCCCTTGCTTATGCAGCAATATACCTTAATCACCTGCATACGGAGTATATATACTCAACAAAAAAGAAACGCATATTCAGATTAAATGTGATAATCTAAGTTTTCAGTTTAAATCTTAATTTTTAAAAGTGATTTTAGAGTGTGTTGTGATAAAAATCAAACAAGTCCTATGTTCGAAATTGACAATTTTAGTTGATGTCATTGACGTCGCCTCCAAATTCTAGAGGCATACGTCTCAACCTATCCATATGTCCTTTCCGACCTCTCAGCGCTAGTAGATTTCCAATGAACGGACGTCGTGCACGAATACCAGCTCCTCTCAGTCTCTTGCGAACAATTTGTGCACTTTATGCTGATTTCTGCAGTTTGTACATCAGTTCTGAGTCGATTGCACAGGTGCTGAAGGAGGATCTGACGGTCCTGTCTGGGTGTGGTAACCCGCAGACGGCCAGTTCTTGGTCTGTCATCCGTGTTTCTAGCTGGTGGAGACGTGCCTTCAACTGCTGCAAAGCCGATTGATGTACATCAAAAGCAGTTGCAACTTCCAGTTGCGTAGCTCCGGTTTGTATCATTGTTAGGGCCGTGTTGCGTTCATGTTTGTTTAGGCGTGACATTGCAGCATCAACATTACAATCAAAGCAAAAATATGGGTTTAATAGGAGTGTTTATTGTTTCTCTAAATCCCAAATTCATTGAAAATAGACCCCCGATTTACGAAAAATCATGCAAAACACTTTTTTCATAAACATGATTAATCAAGGGAAATGACTCCACAATTTGGGTTTAAAAGCCCATGTTATACTTTAAATAGGTCACAGGTATCCAATGATTAAAAAGATAATAGTTCCATGTACTTTTTCAAAATTTCTTTGATGAGTTAAACAATATGCGTTTCTTGTTGAGTATATGTCAGTTGATTCGATGCGCAAGAGCATGTTCTACGTAACTATAAACAATTTCTAAAACGAGGTAAATTATTGACAAACAAGTGATGTAACAAGAATTTCAGATGTCTCGTTTAAGTTCGTCATTTCCCGAGTTCTATGGTCTAGACACAATGACCTTGTCAGCAAATTTGTAAAAAAAAAAAAAATCAGTAAAAAATTTGTCATTGAGTCAAATGCTGACTGACGTTTTTCACACTAATTGTTAGTCCATTATTTGTGCACTGAATACTCGATATTGCGATTACTTAACTTAACGGAACTCTTTTGCTATTAACAAACTAGTCTGATTAAAAAATGTGTGGTTTTGATAAAAGTCGATCATTTTGCAGAATTTATGGACAGATACTAAAAAATCTTGTTGGAATGACATTTTTATAACAATTGTGAACCAGCCTAATTTATTTTTACACACTAAAATTTACGGATTTTTTCAATTTTGATCATGCGTAATAAATTTTCATTGAAAAGTCACATTTTAATGCTGACAAAATAATCCATAGCACCTGATTTGACCACCTCTGATGTTTTGGAGTTCAATTCGTGGCAATACATTGTGCTTTCGGCATAATTTGTCAAATTGTTTGATGTCACTTTTTAACTTGAATACTGTTGACCCAGCTTTCGCGAGATATATTTTATTCTCCGCAAAAGAGCGATTAAATTAGATGCCAATATCACATATATTAAATGATGTCCTCCAGACGGGTATACACATAACTATTAAGTGATAAAAATGTTTATAAAATGTACCACACAATTCAATATCAAAGTCCATAAAACAATACAAAATAATCCATCTCCGAAACAGTTTCATGAGAGATTTTTTTGTGTGGAGGTCTGTTATTTCTATGTAAAATGCATGAATATAATTATACACATCTGCTACGTACTTTACCCACAGGATAGATGTTTAGAGAATTGAAATTAACCTTTACAAAAAAAATTTCCTTAATTAGTTTCAGCTTTCAATGTCCTTGATGTGAGTAGATTTTTAAAAAAAATGCCACATAATTTTCGCTATTTCTGAAATATCTCCCCTTGAAAGAGGACATGGCTCCTCATTTGAAGAAATTCAAAGAAGAAGGTATGGTTTTAGCTTTATTGCGCCCAAAAAATGTAATGACATCAAAAAGTTTTGAAACTGGCTTAAATATTAGTTAAATAAATGACTCTGATAAATCAGGAAAGAATATGGCATGAAGGTTTACACACTCAATATACGTCATTAATGTGAAGCATTTCTCTATTTTCAACAGAAAAAGCCTCAAAATGGCACATTTCAAGGGTAATTTTCCATTAGAAAACAGTGTCCACAGCCGTCGCCCACGTTACTTTTTTGATATTTTGTGCAAAATTCAATTACAAATCACATATCTCAAGATCTTTGTGGGCGATGCCTGTGGACAATGTTATCTGAAAGAAAATTCCATTGAAAATTGGTGTCTTCTGCAACATTTTAAGAAAATACGGGAAAATGCACATGTTTATGACGTCATAATTAGCATTCAAAACACATGTCAGAAAAATGACTTGTATGATTTTTCTGCATTAAATTTCAATTATTTAAAAAGCATGAGTTTTCAACTTTTACACCAGTTTCATTTTTAGAAAATCACAGGGCAAAATTTGTATGGAAACCATACCTTCTTCTTCCCATCAACAAAAATGCTTTCTGCATGTTTGGTTGAGTGTTGGCTCAGTAGCTTTAGAGAAAAATCCGAAAATGTGGGGGAAAAATCACAGAACAACAAGCACGCAGACAGACAGACATATTACAGACAAAATGTGATTAGAAAAATTCACTAGTGCTTTCAGCTTAGTTGATTTAAAAAGGGAAGAAAAAACTTAGTCGAAAAGACCACAAATTTTATAAACACCATGTCACAGGGTTGCATAAAAAGTCGCCCACTTGGCGCAATGGTTAGAGCGTCTGCTCTAGAGTCACGAAGTAAGGAGTTGATAATTACGTCGCAGATTCGAATCCACTGTAGGACAAGGAGGCCGGTCTTTCGGATGAGACCGTTTAAACCAAGGTCCCGTGTCGCAATAGGTCTCGAAAAAGATCCCCCATGCTCAATGGCCTAAGTGCCGAGAATACGACAAACTTTACAGCTCTCCACTGGCAAATGGTGACGTCTGAAACATTCTCGAGAGGGACGTTAAACAATAGACAATCATCTTTTCTGCTAAACAAGGAGAACAACTGAATATTACTTATTGTTTAACGTCCCTCTCGAGAACTTTTCATTCACAAGGAGACGCCACATCCTAACGGTGGAGAGCTGCACATTTTGACTACTACTCGGCCAGTGAGCGAAGAGGAATCTATTTCGTGCCAACATCTACTGCGACATGTAACCTGGATTCAAAGGACCAATCTCTATACGTCCTCTGGTCGGATTTGAACCCGCGACAGAAGGATCAACTCCTTACTTTGAGACTCTAGAGCAAAGGTTTTAACCATCGCATCAAGCGGCTGAATGTTCGTAAATTTAGCAATCTTTATACCTTTGAAGAATCTTTGAACCGAAATCTCATGAATCTTTTGAATGAGCAACCATCCTTGTGTGCAGCCCTATTGAATTAATGATCAGTATGCTCCTTCGCTGGTACGTTCCTAACCCCCAAAACAAGGTAAACTAACTAATTTTATATAAAAACATAATTATAGTAAAGATCGGAGAGCACTCGAAGATTCAACTATGCTATTCTCATGAGACTTGAAAAAAAATCCTCTTCTACATGTACCGCCGGTCGATCTAGCGACTCTAGAATCGGTAATTCAACTATTGCAGGCAGAGAAAAAATGTAGGCTCATCCGCTTGCACAATAGCTACATAAAGGAAGTTACAAGGGCTAGAAAGACGAAAACAACATCGTTTATAAGATGTGTTTTTTAAAATTTATTAACAAGTTTGAACTTAGTTCATATTAAAGTCTGTGAGACAATGCTCACTAGTAATACCCCCGCTCTAATGTGAATTTAATGCTTACAGACGCAGGTACAAGTTGATATCGATATCGTAAAAAATGAATCCCATCATATAGCAATCTTTAACGAAGAGCGTGCTAAAGTATCTGCCTTGAATGATTGATAACGAAATGCGATAAAAAAGTGGTATTAACATAGGCAATGATGAACAGGGATTTGACAGAAGATTTATACCAAATGAATTCACCAGATGAAATTGTTGCAACCACGACTATAATTACGTCCACGCATGTCAAAAGAAACAGTATGCTAAAATTAAAAGCATCAACAAACTTAAGAATAGTTGCTGAGGAAACTGTGACATATAATTTGTTACGTACAGACAGACACACAAGAGTAAGAAATAGGATTATCCTAATTCCTTCGGAGCAGGGGTATAAGTAGTGAAGAATACATATTTTAACATTGGTCTTCTGTGACGCATAACGAAAAAATTGATCTATCTATTGTGGATGTCTAGGTATGGGACTCAGCAGAAATTGATATAACAAGCGTTTCTCAGTTGAGATCAAATTTAAGATGTTTTTCACATTTTGACCTTTCGTCTCTGTGTTTTTCAATTGGAACAGATAAAAACAGGCAATTAGCTTCCTCACATGTTTCCCTTCGAAGACCCTCGGGGTTCATTGATGGCCATCTATCACAATTAGAGTCACTCGGCTTAAAGTCTGAGGATGATTGGGACATACATTCATTGTTATTTTTCCCTCCCTGGAGAAGTCTATTGCTTGACAAATCTAAAGGTTTCTCCTTTTCAACAAAACTGGTCATGGTATAAGAATGGCGGGAACCCTTCCTCCACGTGGACATAATGGCCGACCTAGAATACACATACCGCTCTCTGTGACAGAGAGAGTATTTATACCAAGCCTTGCGGATTTCAAGCAACACCTAAGAAAACAAAAAAAAATATTAATTCATTTAACATTCAAGAAATAGATATTACTCTTTACGAAACTGTTTTTGTTGATCCTCGTAGGACACAATTTTGGTATAACTTTAGGGTTTATTGCATTTAAACGAAACTGTGAATTTTGCTATAAAATTCTTAAAAATCTTTAAATGTGATTTGAAACAAACATGACTCTAGATAGTTGATAATAAAATAGTAATGATATTAAATATATGCTCCAAATTCCGTACCTTTCATATCTTAAATTTGTACAAGTATACTTAGTTCAACATAAGTAAAATATCTATGATGAAAGATATTTAATATTTTTATTTAAACTCTCCGTGTACAAATTTTTTAATGTATAAAAATGCATAAACAAAAAACTGTATCATATTGAACATTCTACCATTTGGACACATTATTGTAAAACCAGAAATTCATAAATAAATTGAAAACCAGTAATGATATTCAAAAAGAATTTCCGAGTACCGAAAACCATAGGTGATTAGAAAGACCTATAATACTGTGATCATAATAAACATCTATTTGTTTACGATGGTTTCATCAATTTTCGTTGCCATTAATTTTCGTGGGTTTTGTAAAACAGACGTATTCGAGGATACGTAATTTCGTGGACTAAAACATTGTCTATACAAATCAATAACATATTCCGCAATTCAATGAACATTTAATTTCGTGGATCTCCTCAACAACGAAATCCTCGAAAATTGTTGCTCGACGAATATTGAAGAAACCACAGTATTTGTTATTTTAGAATTAATTATAAACAGGTAAGTTGCACTCACTTCTTCGTTAAGAAAACAGAATAAAACAGCCAGTATAAAGCCCTGAAAGAGAGACATTAAAAATAAAATAGTTTCTACTTGTATTTTTTCTGCAAATTAAAGTTTTGAGTTGAAAGAGTAAAACTCATTTACATTATGAACCTAAAATTGGTACAAGTAAAAGAAAATATTGAATGATTCAAATTCATCCTTTACATGTAATTATTCTAAAACATATAAACTAAGTTGAATAATAATTAAAAATCAATTTTCTCATTTTGAACGTCTATTAGAGTGTTTTACAAGAATGATTATATTTACAGTTACTTCTCTTGTAACAATTCTTCTAAAAAGATAGTAGTAAAGCAAACGAAACAACATAAGGAAAATGCATTGGAACAGTTATTGATATGTCAAACCTCGTTATCTCAAACTAGATGGAACCCAGAAAAAACTTATCCGAGGACAGGAAATATCCAGGGTTTCATACATTAAGAATTAGTGGTTTGGACTTCCACTTATTGTCGAATTACCCATTGTATTGGAGATATCAAAGTTCGACTGTATTTCATTTGATGAAATACAATTCTAGCCTTGACGAATACTTACCTGGAAGGAGTTATAGAACATTTCTACATACAGGTACGGGATATCTCGTTCAACATCGATATCATTCCCAGAAAGGAAAGAAAAGACTATGTAACAGACCCCAAACAACGGAATCAAAACCACAATAAACTTGGCCATCTTCCTACAAGTGAAGAGAGGCATAAATTTAAAATAAAATACATGTATTCTGACAAAAGTCCTTTGAAACCATACAAACGTGGAGCGGAGCAAACACGAAGTTTTTTAATATCTCTGAGATTTCGAGCCACGAGTATGACTGTTCGACACAAGATGCTCACTTATCCTGATTCCTCCTTTGATGTCACATGTACATGTATCAGGGAACTTCGTTTGCTCTGCTCCCAATTTTAAAGCGTTTTTGATAGTGTTTACTGTTTGTTACACGTACGTGTTTATCAGTGCATGTATATCCATATTTCATTCATGAGAAGACGTGATTATTATATTTCTTGAATTCATCATTATATCCACTCTAGCACATTTGTTTAGCTTGACTTACCGCACCTTCCTCGCCCCGGTAACGCGTTGATTTTTCTGTACTCTGATGAATAAGACTTTTACAATGTCAAGAAAAAATATGAAGTTTATCTGAAAAATATAGAATAAAAAATGTCATTTTGACACACAAAAAACTATAAACTGAGTTGTTATGTTCAGTTAAGTACTTTAATGTGAATTTTGTTTCAGGGGGCATAGAGAAGAATTAACTCTCAAAATGGTTATTTCAGGCTTGTAAATTACATTAATGCAAACTCAGCTGATAAAATTGTCTTACACTTTTTTAAAAAAAAATCACTCTTTATGTCCTTTTCATTTGACAAAAATAAGAAATTATAAATTGAATTAGAGAAATTGCATTGCACATACTATGTAGATTGTAAAAAGGGGTCCACGTAAAATCCAGAGGTACTCCGGGGATGGATTTGTGTTCCAGCAGCTGCAAAAAGTCTATTTGATCAATTACAAAATAAATCTATATAAACCAAAACATATTTTTCAAGGTTTTATATTTTTCATTAATACTGATAATTAAAAAAGTTCTTTAATATTGCAGTGAATTAAACTTTTGCAGAAAGTTGTCCAAGGTAGCTGACGAAAATTTTGTGATCAATGGTTTTATTTTTAATAAGAACCAAAACTATAGTCTTTCTTTATAGTTATTGAAATTAATCTGTTGAAATATGATGGGACATGACCAAATACTTAACTCACTAAATAAGAAGGGAACATCCATATACTTATAACTTTTAGTAATGCATATTAATTTTTGGCCAAACTTACAAAAAATCCTCGAGTTTAGCTCTGACGATAATCCAAGGTATAACAAATGTAAGGGGACCCACTGAAAAGAATAAAAACAAAATAGTCATTTGACCATCAATGGGTGCATCTAATAACGATTTCAGGTTAAAAACCTCCGTAGGTTGATGATACATGTAACATGATAAAATAAATTCACATAAACAAAATCCATAATGCATTTACACTTCTTATGTTCATTTTTTAAAATCATATGAGTGAGCATACTTCTTATTTTTCATAGGGAAACGTTATCATTTGCATATTCGTAAGACTTTTTTAAAGTTCCATTTTTAACTTACACCATCCAAATACGACGTACAGTTGTACGCCATGCTTTTCCGTGAACATGGTTTTATAAACCATCATGTACAAATATAAAGCTTCCATAAAAATCCACATGGCGCAGGCGGAAATGGTGTACACAAACAGCGTGAAAAGGAGCTTACATTCCCAGTGCTGGAAAACAAGAAAATGGTGATAATTTTTATGTGTCTCCAGCTATGTTTTTTTTTTTAATTTTAACTAATCAATATAAACACTTCGTAATGGTTTTTCTTCCAAAAGTCTTCAACTACGGATTAAACCTTTAAAAGTTAAACTATCAACATAATTGTTTAAAAGCCCATTCAAACAATAAAAAATTGGATCAGAGACAAGGACCTCTAAAACATCAGTGGTGGGATCATGTACCAAGGAGGAGTGAGCATCCCCTGCCGACCGGTCACACCGCCGTGTGCTTCTTGTCATGTTCGGGAAAAAGATCTAAATCGTTTTATAAATATACTACTATTCCATACGTACTTACTGTTTCGCCCTCCCTGAACCTTAGGACGCCACTAACTTCTTCTAGATCTTTTTTAAAACCCAATCCGTCAACAAACAGAGTTTCCTTTAGAAAGGACAGGAATGCCCTTAAAATAAAGGCAATGAAGAGATTGATGTGTAGAGTGTTACTCTTGGATGAAAGTTTCCTGAAAAGTAATTAATATGAATTTGTTTATCAATAATTTTCCTGATAATTTATGATTGTCTTATTATGAAATAAACATTCCAATTAATTTACCTTTCATAAAGTTTTCGGAAATGATATATCATTAACAGGTATATGCATGTTTTCAACATGATCACCAGAATAAGTTTTTCTTTTAAATAGAATCTATAAATTAATGTAAAAAGATTACCACAGACAAACAGAAACGCAATCATATCTCTGTTTTCATGACATGCATAATTCAGAGAAAAATTTGCCTGTTGTTGCGTTTTCTAGAAACTCATTTTCACACATTGCATGCTAATTAAATTTAAAAAAAGTTCAAGCATACTTTAACATTGATATTTTGAAATGAGAAAGAATAAACGTAAATGCTTTATATTCAATGTTTGTTGTTTTGTTTTTCTTCATTTTTTTAATATAATGATGAAAAAGAGGAATTATATATACAGAGGCAAATGACTGAAGCTTTTATATTTAATATTCTTCCTCCCTTTCATAATTGTCATATGTCAAAGACTAATTTAGAGACAAAAAATTAAAATTCATTCACCTGTTTCTTGTTTCATTTACAAGGCATCTAATGAACAAACCGTGAAATTATTTATGTACAGTGCTGTTCGTCTTACAAATTTATCCAAATGAAGAGGTGATAAATGAACATAAGATTGAATTGATGGAGAATATAATATTTTTACCTGCAGCATAACATAATAAACACAGCGACCACCAGTGAACAGAGGGACACTCCATACCCGATGTTATACATCAGTCTGATTCGTGCTAGATGGTCCTGTAACGTCAAATCAAATAATATCATCCCAAATGTTAAATAAAATGAAATTATATTACCTATTTACAGGTGAAATAAAAAGAGAAAAATGCCATATATGGAAATAACAAATAATACACAAGCTCAAAGTCCACTGAATAAAACAAAATTAGAGCAGAGCAAACATGGATCTCCAAAAGATCAGAGATGGGATCAGGTGCCATGGAGGAGTGAGCATCCTCTGCTGACCGGTCACACCCGCCATGTGCTCATTTTTATGATCAAACTAATGGAAAAGTCCGTCGATAATTCAATGCAAATATGTTGGGACCTAACATTAGTATGAAAAGCGTCAGTCAGCATTTTATCCAGAAATCAGTCCAAAAAATCAAAGAATACAAATTGCGAGCATCTCAAACTTATGTAAACCTAATACAAGCAAAACGCAAAAACTGATAAGGTCACATAAAGTTATTTAATTTGATCTTAATCAGGGACGACCTGATTAGTCTGACTGTATAAAAGTAATCTATAAGATATTAAATACGAACTTAAAACAAATTGCATTTAAACGATCAAAGCATTTTTTTAAATGCTGACGAACGAAATACTTCAAAGCCCTGTAATGTCTAAGTTATTTGTCACTGTATGCTACAGTTTATAAATTTATCACAGTTAGAAAATGAGAAGTTCCTGTGCAGCTATTCAGATGAGAGACACAGTGGATGTCGATGATGAAGAAAACTGAATACCATTAGTGCTATAGTTTAGTTCCGTCTTTTATCAATATCGATGGTGAACATCAAAGAATGAAATAGACATTTTAAATTTTGGTGTGTTTTTCTTTTCCCTTTTCGGATATATCGAGTACATTGGAAAAATTATTAAATACAAAAAAAATCAAATGGTATTCGGAGATAAAAAAAAATATAAGAAAAAATAGTACATACATAGACACATATTATTCAGATAAAATGCTTCGTTAGACATCGCCGGATGAAATTTAAAAATATGTATTTAGGATATATGAGTGAAACAAAGAAAACTAAACCTACCAGTAGATCATTAGGATAATCATCTTTGTTTTCCTTCACACAGTCGCTGAAGTCTGTCCAGCTGACATTACGTTTTGGTGGGATGTACCACGTGCCATTCTCTAGACACTGTCTTTTGGCAAAACCTGTCAAGTACATTTTGTAAATGCAAAATCAAAGAGATATTGGAAACTTTCTCTTTTAAAATATGTTATTTCATATGATCAAAATGTCGACGTTTTACATGTCCTTACACATAAGTCTTTTCATTTGACTGAAATAATTAACAAATTAAAAGCCATAAAATAACATTATAAAGAGGGAAATTAAAATATCATCATTGTTCGTGTTCCGTGTTTTTAAAACAAAGCAATGTAAAAAAAAATATCATAAACTAAAACCTTTCAAAAATGCTTAAGTATAATTATGGAGAACACTGAAATATTATCTGCTGATAGGAATAATTAGTCACGTGTTGTGCATTGAGACCAATAATTGGAGATAAAACATTCATGTAACAAGGCCAAAGAGTATTTCTCATAAAAAGTCCAAACATTTCCAAGTAGTAACATCTATTTTTTCATTATAAGATATATAACTAGTAATAAACTCTTTGACTAATGACAAATGAATTTAGGATATTGCTGTTACTGAATCTAAGTATATAATGAGTCTACATAATTAAGATAACTAACTTAAAAAAAATCAAATATCAAAAAGTTACAAATTCCTAAAAGCTTTATTGTAATTCCCAGCTGTTTATTGATCTTTTGTTTTCCCCTCAACCCTTAACTTACTGATTTATTGAACGGATAAATCTGTTGTAAATTTAATCATAAACTTAATGCTTATTCTAAGTGCATATTAAGGTCGTATGCAACGTAATTTGAACTATATTGAGTTCTTGAAGTTGAAGAGTTCCACTAAATGAAGGACCTATGTGCATACATTTAATGTCTTTTAAAGTCTATATATCTGAAATCTATGTTTCGTAATTTTTGTACATTTTCTTTGAATAACGCAAAATGTTTCGTAATTTTATAACTTTTTAAATCCCTGGTAATGCATGCTGAATTTTTGCCTTAGAACACGTAATAGTATTATAAGTTTAAATTTACAATATCTTAGAAAATTATCAGCAGATAAGGTAGCTTGCGTATGTCCTCAAATGAGAGGTTTCATATGATTACAATGTCATTAAAGGGTATTAGACATTTTTACTGAATTTTTCTTCATAGAAATATAGGAGGAACTGTTAATAACGATGTACAATAAGTGCCTATGGAAATTCAATGAGATTGTCGGAAGATAGTCGGTTAAAAAAAAACTGTACGCTAATAATGACTCAATTTACATATATTACCCTTGTTTTGTTGGCGTTTAAGTGATACAGTCCATGAAGTCATTGACCTTACTCCTGGGGACTGTTGTTTATATTCTAGATTTCCTTCATTGCATGTCATCCCTCTATTTGATATTTTATGAATCTGAACACACAATCTTTGAAGAATGGTAATGAAAAAGCACAAACTTAACTTTCGGAATACTGCTCAGAGAATTAAAACAAAACAAATCTGTGATAAATTGAAATTGTTAAAATCAATAAGAACATTCTATTCACCTATTTCGAAGTATATTTTATACCACACCACTTTATTTCGCTTCCTAAAACCAAGAATAAATTTCATCTTTTGTGGATGAAAAAGGGGGTCGACTTTTCCTCACTTTACTTTTATTATCTTTTTAACCTTAATAATACTTAAAGTTACCTTTCTGCTGAAAACAAAACCAAGAATACAATGGTTTAAAAAAAATGGCAAAAAATTATAAAAAATCAAATAATCTTATTAGTGTTCTGACAACTTCCATGACATTTTTGATCGAACATCTCACTATCGTGTTCAAACATAATTTGGCAGACTTCTGACAAATGAGTTGATATTTAGGACTTTTAACATTTGAAATACTAGTAAGCACTTTGTAAATGCTATGATCTTTGTTATGACATTGTTTGCATACAAAACATTGTGAAGCGTAGAATGACTGAAATTTTCCAGCCTCATCGATATACATGTACATTTATGTGAACTGTTTTTAACAAATGTTTTGATGAGAGGGCTTTAACGACTGTGAGCAGTCCTGGTAGGAATGTTTACTCCTTGAGCACACCTGATTCAACTTTTGATGATGCCAGATTCCTGTTTTTTTTTTGTTTGCTCTTTTTCACAATTTTTCCCTAATATAATTTATGAAATTAGAATACTTAATGTTTCTACATTGTTCATAAAGAACCACTGATATACACAGAACGATGGTTGATACCTACCGTCTGTATTCAGGCCTTCTATGTAGGAGGGACAATGCTTCCTGGCTACAGTTCCCGCTAGAGTTGCTTCCCAGCACATAATTTGATCCCAAATAGGCTCACAGTATAGACCTATTGGATCAAAAATATGTCAAATAACGAATATGAAAAATTTCAAGGTGAGCGATACACTTAAAACTTGTGCTAGGAGCAATATAAATTGATTATTGACAACATTCTATGCAGTAAAGGCATATTAAACAAATCTTGTAAAAAGGATGTATATGAATAAGCATTTCTCAATGAAAGCTGCTAGCTACTTGTAAACCAATATTTAGCATGTAGTTTTCAGACTGATGTTGAAATTTATGAACATTTTAACACAGAAACCCACTAATATTTTGTTTTTATTCGAATGCTTAAAACTAAAATGGATCCAACAGGTATATGTTAGCTGCTTAAATCAGAGACACATACTTACTGAAATACTGTTTATCAATGGTACACAATTGTAAGGAGTACAGTTGTAACGATTTGTAATCCTCCTCCATTTTTTGTATTTAAATACGTTAAACAAATGTTAAAGAGAATAGAGAATTCAATCACATGCACTCAGTGGTTAAACATAACCTGGTCATAGAGACTACAAATTCCCATCCATCGATTTTCCTCTATTCTAAGACAATAAAATAACCAGATGATATCCATTTACAGTAATGTGACCGAGCAGCTTATTTTCCCTTTCTGAACGGGAAGCTATCAATGTCAAACATTTATATTTATGATGTGCGACTGCCTATACCATATAATTGCTACACGACAAGCTAGCATATCTTTTTAAAATTATCATTGGGATGAAAATGGTCATGATAGTTTAGGGCATTACACATTATCATATTAATGCCATAATGAATGTCGTTTTGTAATTATTTTACTTTTAAATTTGTACTTTGTGTTTATAATTTAAAAAACAAAGACAAGAAATAATCACAAAATGATTTTGAAGTAGAAATATAAATTCATTCGGTTTGTCTGTTTTATGGTTACTGTTAGGAATATTGGTTACATTACATATACATGTAGGCATGTAATATTGTAAATTTTCACATTGTAAATGATCTAAAATGAAAATTGGAGTGAAACTGTGGAGCAATTGTAAAGTATACATTGTACTTATCGAATTATTTCTATAAAAACCTCATGATGATTTTTTTTTTACGTTTTTTAAGATTAATTTGTGAAATCGGGGTCTCCATAAGCTGTATAAAAATTCTCATGATATCAGTTAACGTAGGAAGACTGTGATACAGTATGAATTCCTTCAAAATGTGCATATATTGTCCTCGTCAAAAATGCTGCACAGTTATTGAGAATTCATATCATTTGTAAAGAATTCAAATCATTTAGACATTGAACCTTCCAGGAAAGTTGAAACTAACAATGTTACACTTAGAGCCCTCCTTTTTACAACATAAGCCAACACGTACTTGTAACGGACTGATTGAGGCATTGATTTTTGATTTTTTACATTACGTTTTCCTGATCAAGACAAGCGGTTGTGACTGGTTGGCGAGGGATAATCACTCAACCATGGCACCTGATCCCATTTCTGATGCTTTTGGAGGTCCATGTTTGCCCTGCTCCCCATTTGTATTGTTTAAATGTAATTTGAGATTAAAATTGTTGTCTCTATATTTCGTTATACTATACCTGACTGTTTGTATTGTTAGAAAAGACGATGCTTTTTCAAAGTATTTAATAGAAAATTGTTTCTAACAAATGAACTTACTGTTGGATGAAATATTATAGTTCTCTATGATGTCTCTACAGTTACTGTTAGCCTTCTCCAATTCTTGTACTTGCTCGTACTCTTCATTTGAATCCTGTAAAAATAAATCATTAGTGTAAAATTCACAAAAAAAGCTTGCTGCTTGATTTATGTTTTTTTTTCACTATGAATAAAATGTCCATGTATCTAATAAGATACAATATTTAAATATAAACAGTAGATGGAACGTACATTTGTAAGAAACGTAAATACACGATACGATCTCCACGTCTTATCCATTCTCATTCATTGTCTTATATTAGAACTGTTCATGTATAATCTCCTCTAAATTACTCCTTTATTTAGGTGTGAATAACAAACTGAAGCCGTATAAGGAGGGCACGACAGCTTCAATTCTCTTCTCTAAACACCAAGACACAATGATGACAAGAAGACACATGACTAGGTCCCTATTACTCACTTTACTGTCATGCTTGAAATTGTTGGACAGAGAGATATCTGCATATTACACATTTTATTTCAATAAAGTTTTTATCATAAACATTATTTAGGCAAAATCCCTGACACTAAGGTACAGTTATACATGAATGGAAATAGGCATAAAGAAATCGAAATATCCGATAGAAACACTCATTAACCCATCTATAAAATAATGGTTGTTTGACCCTCACCCGATGCAGGGTAAAATTATTTGGTCGGTAGGTAAGTTGGAAAATATTTTTTAAAGAAAATTTCAACATGTAGTTCTCGACGGAGTATGAGGAATAAGAAAAAAAAATCTTTTACAAAAGTTTTCATTCGGGTCATGAGAGGGCATCCAAACAATTTTTAAAGATGTCCCAAAATACATCATTCGTTTTTATTCTAAGTTCTAACTTGTGCTAATATAATCTATTTCGAAAATCGATGTTTTAAATACGTAGGATATGATGCAAGTTGACGTTTTGGCAGTTTTTAATGAGTTTTTGTTTTCTGTGCATGAGAAAAAACACACGGCGAGTATGTTCAGTCGACAGGGGAAGCTTCGTACTGATTGTCTTTTACTTTAGATATAAGACTGTGTTAATTACCAAGAAATGCATGCATAAGATGACAAAAAATAGCAAGCCTTCTAAATCGAACCTTAAAAGAATTTCATGAAAATTTTATAGCATTGCCAAAGTTTATAGTAAACATAGAAAAGTGCTTCTGAATATCGATTGGCTCTTCATAATGGATTTTCTAGCAAGTTTGTCCACGTTTAAAATATTTAAATTTTATGAAATCAGCATGATGGACAAACAACAATTAAATTCATTTAATGTGTTCTTCTCCTGCAATAGAAAATGTAAATTTAGAAAAAAAAAATTCTTGCACAAATTAATTGCATGAAGCTAATTATAATGAACATCAATCTTTTTTAATGCTTATTAAATTTGATTTTAATGACAAATTAATGTGTTCCAGACATCAACGTTTATTTTGAAAATGACAAACTGGGCTCAAGACGTAAACATTTGAACCCCAATTTGAAATATTAATTAAAAGTAGGCTACGTCTCGCACATACAGGATCTTCGATGATTTGTAGTTAGATATGATTTTTATCCAACGAATTTTGTGTTGTTTTTTTTTATATATAAAAACACACAACGAGTTGGATTAAAGTCATATCAAACTACAAATCATGGGATATTCTTCTTATTCCATGTTTACTACTTGTAGTTCACAATCAATGTTTTACACAGTTTTTAATATTGGACGCAACTTTATTTTACTTCCTCAAACTAACGCAGAAACATTGTCACAAAATCAAAATCATAACTGCACTTAACTGTGAGATATCAAAAAATATTATCCAATGAATCATAACCACGGGATAAAGGGGTAAAAATGGGATAGACCTTAATATCACGGACGTTCAAACATATATATCCATATACTTTAATTAAATCTGGGAAAATGAAAGCTTGTTAGTTTGCTTTTTACGGATCCGGCGTGTTATGTTTTTGCCAACAATTATCAAAGATCCTGAACATATCCTTTCTGCTCTGTCCGTCTTGGATTAGCGATTTAAAGCATTCTCTGTCTATTTGTCTACCACTCTGTCTGTCTTTCAGTTTGTTCCCAAAGACGTAAATACTATTTTGCTTCAATCTACGATTATATTTTTATATTCAGTAATAATTTTCTTTATGAAACATATGGAGATAACGAACAGTTTCAAGATCAAAAGTCAATAAAAACAATACAAAACAGGAGCACAGAGATACTTATGAAATCCATAACGTTCAGATCTCTATAACATACGCGAAACCTTGTTACCGCGCGTTAAAATATACAGTAGGAACTGTATGCATTTTCAATACTCTAGAAACACCAAAGGTACAATGGTTTGACTCAAGTTAATAAGAAAACTATAACCCCTTTAAATATTAAAGTAAATATAGACAAATGTGCGTTTTAAATTAATTTGCCACTTTTCCCCTCCAAATGTTCGCGCGTTACTCAATTTGTCGGCATGACCAGGTGTGTTATCTAACATAGGATCGACGACATCCAAAAATATTAATCTAATGCTTAAAATAGTTCTTTCACTAAAAATTACAAACGACAAAAGTTTATAAATCTTTTTGTCATTGAAAAGGAATTACAATTTTGCTAAAAATAATTCAGGTATCAGAGTTGCGGCACATATTGCTTTAATCAATTTAAACGGGAATTATCATTTTAATCTCATGCAAATGTTTATATGAAATATAGAAACAACAAAAATATCCCTGTACTTGAAAATTTTGATTATATACAATGTGCCTTCTTTTTTAAACATAATCTAAGTTTAGATTTTACTGGTTATGATGCATTATCCAATTTTTGAGATATGGGGAAAATATAGAGTTTTTAGGCCTAAAGAAAAATATACGTTTACTTTTTCAAAAAGAAACTTAGAAACTGTTTTAAAGAATGTCAACTATTTGTATTCCAAAAATACAAAAACATTTGCTCATTTTCTCCAATTAGAAACGAAGAGAAATTTCCTTAGGATCAGTGACCATGCATTGATGCAAGCAGTTGTAAGTCAGAGATGGCTGCTCTAAATGTAGAGTTTGTCATACCTCGGTATAACATTTCTTAGGCGGCTACCGTCTTTATTCGTGTCTTTTCTATTTTTGATAAATGTATGTTTAATTGACACTATCTTAATTCTTTGAAGAAAAAAAAATGCTATTATTCCTAAATACAATATATATGAAAAGATTGATTATTTTCTTGCATTATTTATTTAAGAGATTGCAGCATAATAATAATTGTGAACCGTGGATTTATTACTATGCACTAAGTGAATAGTTAATGCTAATTTTTGGTTTTTATAATTACTGCTTAAGCTCTTATAATTTTTGATTCTATATTAAAAATATTTCAAGCAAAAAGAACAGCCAAGCCTTAACTTAAAATGTTCATTTATACAGCGATGTAAAATCTAAACAAGCATCAATTTACTTGTCAGTGAGCTGTTTTCTTTTCACAAATGAAACAAAATTTTAAATATTTAACAACTAAAATGACACATTTGCTACTCAAATAAATTAATCTCGGCATTAATGATTTATTTTATGACAAGGTCAACAGATGGGGCCGTAAGTGCGGCATGAAGTACAGCCAGATGTTAAATTTCCTCTTGACCTTTTTTAAATGGTTGTGTTTGCGGTGATTCGAAGTGAAAATTAAGTTTTTATAACAATTCTTCATTCCACCCACACTGACACCATGATGTTTTAAAAACTACATTTAAGAAAAAAGTTTTAAGATTTTAATGATTAAGGGTTTAACTGTACATTGATCTTCTGTTATGGAAATTGAATGTTTACTTTATTTAGTATTCTTGCATTCACACATCATTCTGTTTTATTTTTTGTTTTTAATATTTTTAATCTCCAAAGATGTATTTATTTGGCCAATTATAACACCGAATCATTTTATTAGCAGACCCATTTTTGTGTTTATTTGTGCGTCGCCCGCGTGGCGCAGTGATCAGAGCGTCTGCTGTAGAATCGCGAAGGAGTCAATCCTTACGTCGCGGGTTCGAATCCCACAGTGGGACGTGGAGACCGGTATTCGGATGAGACTGTATAAACCGAGGTCCCGTGTCGCAGTAGGTGCCGGCACGATCCCTCACTGCTCAATGGCACTGAGTACCGAGTATACGACAAAATTTGTAGCTCTCCACCGGCAAATGTTGGCGTCTCCATATGAGTGAAAAATTCTTGAGAGGGACATTAAACAACAATCAATCAGAATATGTGCAAAGTCTTATGCATGATAAGGAGAAAACACTTGCTGTGGCCTTCAACATTTAGATATATAGGCGACGTATTGTCAATTTACAATTAAAGACCACTAGAATTTTAAACGTCAATTTTTATTTATACGTCGATACGATACAATATATATCCTGGTGGGTTTTTTTTTTTCTTGATCATTGAGGACATTTTGACTTCTTCTTGCTTTTGTTCCCTGGCTATCTTTCAATTTTTCTGAGCTTTGATGACTTTTTGATTCTTCTGAGCCAAAGTCGTTGAGGAAGTTGCCAGGTTCAAAGGAGGAGGGAGACCCCCCTACATATCTAGGTCGTTCAGGAAGTTCAAAGAAGGAGGGAGGCATAGAGCAGACAAAAACCTTTGAGAGTAAGGATAAGGACAGAACGTCAAGAAAATCAGGGAGACAGGCAGAAGTGCTGGTGTCTGAAGCTTCTGATGACAACACAGAGAAGAACGTTATTCCAGGGGGACAGGTATGTGAAATTTAAAAAAAAAAGGTTACTTACTCACAGTGAGATAGTGTAACATGAAATAAATTTGAGCAACTGTTATAAACATATTTGCGGAAAGAAAGACATTTTCAATAGTAGAAATAAGAAGGAAATGTATGGTACACTATATTCTTCGTTAAGAATATATACAGTGGACCTTCAGATATCCGGACCCCAGATATCCGGATGCTTCAGTATCCGGACAATTTTCATCGGGACGGAATTTTTAAATGTTATTCTGTCTTGTTTAACTGGTGATTCTGGTATCTGTACGCTTCACATATCCGGACAAATTGACTGGGAACCAATGCGTCCGGATAAATGAGGGTCCACTTTACTAGTATTAAATAGAAAATATGAGACAACCCTGAGTAAGCGACCCCTTACAACTTGTAAACCGGCAAAGGCGTTTTGCTTAGCACAATTAAAAATTGTTTTGTTTTTTTACATGAAAAGTGGTCATTCGGAATGTAGGTGACTGAAATGTACGATACCATGAACTTGAATTGAAAGTGAATCTCGCACGAATTCTCTTGTATTCTCATATTTTACATCGTTCATGGTAGCCTAGTGCTAGAGCGTTCTCTTCGTAATCGGGAGTCCCGGGTTCGATTCTTGTTCGCGGCGCCTCGTCAAACCTACGACGTAAATATAGCTAGTGACTGTTCCTTCGTCAAGCGCTCGGCATAAGAAGTGAAAGTCACGGGTCTTTCGGATATGACCTTAAAAACGTAGGTCCCGTGTCACGGTAGGCGCTGGCACGGTAAAGAACACTCACTGCTCAATGGCCCTAAGTGCCAAGTATAGGTCTAATTTTGAAGTCCTTCACTGGCATATGTAGTGACGTCTCTATTAGAGGTGAAAAATTCCCGAATGGGACGTTAAACAATATACAATCAATCATTCAGTCAAGCGCTCGGCATAAGAAGTAAAAGTCACGGGTCTTTCGGATATGACCTTAAAAACGTAGGTCCCTTGTCATGGTAGGCGCTGGTACGATAAATAACACTCACTGCTCAATGGCCCTGAGTGCCAAGTATAGGTCTAATTTTGAAGCCATTTACCGGCTTACGCTTACGTCTCTGTATGAGTGAAAAATTCTCGAATGGGACGTTAAAACAATATACATTGTACAATCAATCAATCAGTCATATTTTACACACTCGAACGTGTACACAAAGGAAAGTTACAAAGATGGCAGGTCGTTTAAATGTCAAAATTTATTAAAAAAAAAAAACGTTTCTCCTGCAGAAAAATTTCATATTAAGGTCTTTTATATGTAATATAAATCTGGATACCTAACATACAATAGCTTCTGGTAGCTGCAAATAATATAAATAAGCATTTCCAATTTTATAAAGGTCTACTAGTATTTAAATCTAAGACTTTGTTTGCTGCCATACCTTTTCTTTAATATGCAAACAATAAAAACAATTAGCATGTACAACTATTTTCAGAAGTTTAACAGGTTGGGACCACTCGCCCAAATGGGATATAAATTTACAGTGCAAAAAATGATTTTTTTTTGGGGGGGGGGGGGGGTTAAAATTATGAATCCAAAGCAAGACACTTATAAAGGAATAACTTTTGGTTGACAAGTTTTTTTGTATGCCCATTTTTTAGGAGATTGATTCCTAGGAAATTCCATAACTTCTTGGGGATCAATCTAACAAACTGTAGGGTTGAAGAAAAACTTGCTTACCAAAACTTATTCCTTTGTGTATTGATGCGCATTTATGATATTTATTGCCAAAATAAAAATTTTCATTTTTTTACGCTAAAAATTTATATCCCATTTGGGATAATTTGGGATATTCTATCCCAAACGGACTATTATGTCCCATTCGGGCGAGTGGTCCAACCTGTTTAACGAAGGCAGAATGTTCTCTCCTGCAATACGTTCTCAATAAAGCAGCAGGTGTTGTGTAAGTAAAGATATTTTTGTCTATAAACCTTATCAAATATAATGTGATAGAACACCTGTAACACAACTGACTTCACCATCTGTGTTTGTGAACATCAAAGAAAACAAGAAAACAAATGGCAGAATTAAGAGTCGATATCATGTTGATATGAAGCTACAACCTTGAAAAAGATACACCAATAGGCGCAAGGGTTCTGTGAAAATTATAAAAGGATTTTGAAGGTCAAAAAAAGATTCAATGTTCCATCGAGCTTCAGGTATTCTTGAATTGAAAACCTGGTAAATCTAAATAAATAAAGGAGATCTATATAATGAGATTTGAATTTGCTTCATCCAACGAGATGAAATAGTATAATTATATTCCCTAGGCTTGCCGTAGGAATATGCTCCATTTCAACCAATTTCAAAAATTCTTAATCACAATTAAAGATGTTTTATTTATCTCATACGATCTTTGTCTTTTAAACTATATAAGTGACAAACTCTTGGAGATTTACTTCAAACGAACTTTTGACTGAAAGGTGTAAGAACCGAGGGATCATGAATTTTTCTTTGAAGTTATTCTTTTTGCGGTGACAGTGCTCTCTGCATGAACAAATAGTGAGTTCAAAGGATTCTTTTTATCAAAACACATCAAACAATGAATTGAAAAAGATGCAGAGTGGTTTTCAGAACTAGACTCATAAACTTATATACATGTACGAATATCACTGAACCATAATCAGTATAATTAAAGACTACTTGAAACGTCAAAATTACATGCTGTTTACAGCTTCAGATGCTGATTAGCCCTGTATGAATGGAGGAGAATGAAACACTTCTTTAAATTAAGATACATATATATTATCATATAATGACAGAAAGATGTGCTCTCCAAGAAGACCTTTAGTACTTTTGTTTTTTCAACAAATGAGAAATGAAAGGAAAACTGGAGAAGTTATTGCTCTTCCGTCGTTCCTGTTATATGTTTAGGTTTTTTTCACCATTCATAGTAGTCGCCCGCATGGCGCAGTGATTAGAGCGTCTGCTCTAGAATCACGAAGTAAGAAGTTGATCCTTACGTCGCGGATTTGAATCCCACCATGGAACGTGGAGAGCGGTCCTACGGATGAGACCGTATAAACCGAGGTCTCGTGTCGCAGTAGATGCTGGCACGAAAAAAAATCCCTCCCTTCTCAATGGCCCTGATTGCCAAGTATAGGACAAAATTTGTAGTCTTCATCAGCAAGTGGTGGTCTTCATATGTGTGAAAAATTTTCGAGAGGGACGTTAAACATACAAACAAACCATTCCTTGTAAATTTTCCGCGAGCCAGTCTGATCCTTCAACACGATTTCTTAGTTATTGTGTAAATTAAAATTATCTACCTGAGGTAAATAATAATAAGAGTATACGAAGAAAATTCAAATCAATGTTTTTTTCTAAAACCCTGGAAGCAATTATGGTTAACGGAAGATAAAGAAATTCATTTCCTCTTATCTTTAGATTCGAATTATTTCAACCTAAATATATTGAATTATATAATAAACTCTCAACAAAAGAATAGTCGACATAAGAATAGCACGTGTTCAGAACGTAATGCACTCGGTGCAGAACAGTTTTTGGATTTTTCATAGATTTTTAAATCGTTCAACAATTTTATTTTTATATTAATATATACCAAAAAAGGGATATATTAAAAAAATATGATTATCTTGTCATTTGTAAATTGATATTTAATTATATATTTAGTTACAAAATTTGACAGACGCCACCAACAATTGATTATTAATTATGCTAATTAATTTAAAATAAATGTATTCTCGAATCAAGTGTACTGAATTTGATATTTACAAGTTAAATTCATCGATAAAAGGAACATTTTGAAAATGTGAGCAAGTATGATTTGCCTTGAAGTTTACTATATGAAACTTTTTTAGTTAAAAATTGTAGATATTAAAATCTGCAACATTTGTGGGATAAACAATGTCCATCTTTAAAGTTACTTAGACTTAAGACATGGATATAATACGAGGGTCGTTCAATAAGTAATGCAATATATCATACTAAATGTTGAGACATTTAATTTTATTTTTCAACAGTTGAAAAGTTCTATTAAAGAGGTCCTAAACACAGAATACCCCATGACATTTCCTACTGTCCTCGCAAAGAAATTCACTTGTAAAGTAAGCATGGTCACTGCACTGAGCAAAAAACTGTTTATGAATGATTTCTGCCAAGAATATGATAATAACAGCGTATGTGAAAACTTGTTTTTTATATAAAATCGCCGAAGAACTTTTGGAGGTCCGTGTTTGCTCTGCTCCATTTTGTATTGTTTTATGGACTTTTATATTGAATACTGTTCGTTATCTCCATATCCTTCATTAAAGATATATGATTTTTATATGTTGAAAAAAAAAGAAGATCTTTAACGCTGTATACATTTCACACATGGATTCATTAATTCATAAAAAGGAGAGTTTAAATAAAACTCAATTTGGTCGATTGAAATTAGTGGGGACACCAAAAAGTATCGATGTCATGTCCCGCATGAAAGCTAAAAATGTTAAATTTGTATTATTTAGAGTACGAGTTTCCTACTGTATCAGAGATACAGGGCGGGGCTTGAGGCGAGAGCGATAGCTCGAGCCGGGCCCCGCCCTGTATCTTGATACAAGGAAACGAGTATTTTAAATGACTTGTGACATGACCTCTCTAATGACCTCACCAATTTACATTCATATTTGGGTACATATCTCTCAACCAATCAGATGATTTTAGCAGAAAGTTGATTTAGTATCCCATTTTTTAAAGCATTCGCAACTGAAATGCCGAGTGAGGTGGACGTGCAGGTAATTATTACTATTATTTTAAAAATAATTATTTGAGGGATGCATTATATAATTTGTTTTCCAAAAAATTAATTTAGATTTGATTGACGAAGTGTTTCTTTTTTTTTTCTCAATTCAGCTCTTGCTGACATTTTATTTTAATTTAAGCTATGAATCAATGCAAAACATTTTTATATATAAGAATCATATTTTGAAACAAAAATGCTTCGGGGATATCGTATACTGAAAGAAGTGTCCGACAATATCCTCACCTGTAATGTATACAAAATTGAAACAAACAGATGAAAGAAAGGGGGGGGGGGGTATCATACTTTCATGCTTTTAATAAAATGTAGAGGAACTAAAGGGAATACCCCATGAAATTTCCTGGTCCCCCCAAAGACATTCCCACCAAACTTTTTTTTTTTTTTCGCTTTTGTAAATTATTTTTGCCAATCGTATATACATAATCTTTTTAATTTATCAACAATAACGATTTCACGCACATAGTGTCTTGGTTAATATAAAACCCCCCCCCCCCCATAAATACGATTTTCAGTGGTTTTTTCCGGGGGGGGGGGGGGGGGGGGTCGTAGTCCTTTTGATCTGCCCTGACTCCCTCCTTTCTAAATTTTTTGAATCCGACACTCATGTAAGTTTATTTTGCAAAATTTTATTCTTAATTCACCTCAAATTTTGAGTAATTACTAACAGTGCTTTCATGGAATTGAACGATTCTTGTGTCACACATGATTCAGCTTTCCGTCATCGCTAAAAGTAAACCGTACTGTATCGTTGATATTTTGCAGATACAGTACAGTTTCTGCTCATTTGCATAAGAAACGCCCACAGAAAGTGTTCTGTATCACAGTTACAGTATGCTTGACTTCAAAGGAAAACTCGCCGGGTCATGTCACAAATATGGGATAACATCGTTAAGATAATTCACATTAATCATCACAGTAGCTTGTAGAATTCTGGCAAAGGAAAATTATGTAGCAATATTTCTATCACATAGGTGCCCCATTTGATTACAACTGCCTTAGATAAAATGCGTATTAAATGTGCCATGGAACGGTCTTTTTGAAATGTTTTTTTTAAATAGATGATTTGATAAACTTCCTTGATAAGAGAAAAACTTATTTACACTTTTTATTGCCGAAATACAAGATTAATAATAATAAAAAAATGTAAAATCAAAGAAAATGTGTCATTTTATTATGATAAAGAGAAACACCCTGCCTGTAATTCTTATTTTCTTAGAAAAGTTAAACATCTCACACTAAAATTATTCCAGGCTTTAATTTATTGCAAGTATTCCTGTGATATGCCTTTCAGTTATATTTGTAAATAATTACCGCCTGTTTGTTAGAATAAAGGAATGCTACAATACTAGTATATATCATACAGTATGAAAACGCATAAAAATGATTTTGTACTTATATATTTCGGAGGGAAAATAATTTTTCAGCATCACTTTTAAGGTTATCACAAAATTGTAAACAGTTGAATATAAAACATGCAACGACATCGTGTGATACATATTCCCAACATAAAAAAAAATCGAGCAGAGTTTGTTTTCTAAATATTTTAGCGCGCGTCTATATATATAAAACTCTTTCTTGATCTCTTTTTTAATCACAGTTTTATTAAGAGCAGTTTAAAAGAAAATTTACTTTGGAAATACAATTTGCTCTTTCTTCATCTCTGATTTATGTAACGTGGTCTACATTCACATAACCATTATGCATTTGTTTATCATGTTCTACATTCACATAGCCGTTGGAAAAATATGGGTATTAATAGCAGCATTTGCCCGTTCTTATCTATAACCACTGTGAAAACATTTCCCTTATCTCCGGCTTTTTGAACATGCAGTGAAAACAGATAAAGTTTATCTCTTTCTGAATTATAAAACCACAGGAGTCTAAATAGCAATGTCTTCTGTGTATAACGCTGGTGTTATTTGTTCTTGACCTTCATAAAGCAGCTGAATTTGATCAGATACCGATTTATAGGTTTACCCTGTCAGAAATTTCCCTAAAATATTCCTGTAACACACTGTTATATCATTAGCTTTGTCTAACTTTTATTCACATAGAGCATGCTTATCAGAAAGCAACTAAAAACTTACTCATCGGTTATGCCTTAAATTATAGTCAAGCTTGAAAAAAATATTTATTTCAAACTGAAGATTGTAAACACATTATTGAATTCACTAAAAAGGCTACTCTATGAATATCGTCTAAAATTTCACAGAAAGTGCATCTTTGATGAAAACTATTTTCAGAAAAATAAAGTTCTTTTTTTTTAAATTAATCTTTAAATACCGGGGATATATTTCTGTGTTTCATTTATTCCGATTTAAAAATTTAAAAAAAAACATTTCCCATTTTTCATCAACTAAAACAAACAAACCTCAACTCGATATTAAACCAAAATAAAACTATCAATAAAACATCTTTAAAGACGATTATCTCAAATTTTCTCATAGCGATCAATTCTCTTTGAAAATGCGAAACCAAAACCTTTATACTTTACAATTTATTAAATTATATTATTTTTCTTAAATCTTATTTTTTTTCATTATTATCGCTAGCATTCCGTAGTTTTTGTATCATTAAAGAAGACATACAGAAGACTTTTTTCTCACTGCCTGACTTAAAATTCTACAAAGAAAATTTTTAGGAAGTGATCAGCAATAAAACTGATTGTTTTACCGTTCCTTCTCGTATCTCACTTTATTTAGATACTTCCGCTTACATATATTTTCCATCACCCTTTACAATTTAGTAAATTTTTTTTCGGGGTTAATTTGCAACAATAGAACATGAAGGTTAGGAAAATTGCGAAGTTTCTTATTTTATTGATACTCTTGCTTGTCCACAAACTTTTTCTTTCTTTCATTTGCATTCTTAATATTTAGATCTGTTTCACGAGAGTGTGATATGTGGTTCATATGCTTCAACGCTATCACAATAAGCTGCCAGATCGCGTAGTTATTCAAGATGTTACAATGATGTGGCCGATTACCTTAAAACATTTGTTTCATGTATTTATAGACCATCATGTAAAACACTATGAGATCGTATTGTATAAAAATGAACTAGTAACCTCCCGTTTCTTGATAACATGCAATGTGGCAATCATTAAAGTGAAAGAGTCTAGTTTGATAAAACTGTTTACTTTGATAACTTTACTTTTTTCAACATAAAAAGTGTTTTGCTGTGAACATTTAATTTCACATGTTGACGAGGTAACCAGCCGTTTTCTATTTTCGAATATTTTATTTTTCAAATTTCATCGATATCTTTTTTCTATAGTTAAAAAGTCTGATTTTCCCGAGTAGATTTTCCCTAAATGAGTGATCAAAGACGAAGTTTGAAATAACGATTACATGTATATGAAAATAAAGATAATTGCAGGATTGTCAAAGTAAAATATTATATAAAGCATCCTTCAACAAGGATAAGCATTTTGTTGTTTAAATTATGATCATTATCTCCATATATTTCATAGTACCCAAGGAGTGTATGTAAATCAGCAATTGCTTCATATACATGTATATGTTCGGTAAAATTTGAAAAGCTTGTTTGTAATTGTTGTATGCTGTTTAACGTCCCTCTCAATTTTTTTTACTAATGTGAAGACGAGCAGGCGCCGTGTCGGCAGATGAAAACGTGCGAGAGGTTGAGGGCTCGAGCGAGGACTCACAAGCAGGTTCGGCTGAGAACGAGTAAATCTCAATCGAGAGAGAAGATATGATCCCCCCGTCGCTCATTTTAGACAACTCTATGTAGATATCAAAAAAAGTAGTAGCCATGGCATCAGAAACATACAAAACAGTATTTTAGAGTTTAGTCCCTGGTCGAAGCAGAAAAGGAGGTAGATAGATGAGGGTAACAGGCCCCTCTACCAGCGCTCATACAGAAGTACGCCACTTTGAAATTATTTTCCAAAGAAGTCTAGAACATTGTAGTCTGAGCCTCGCTTCCTTCATATTATTAGATTCAAAATTTAGATTCAAAAGGAATAAGGGGAGAGATCTCGTTGACGATGGGGAATAGAGATGGTGCTCCAGTTCTTGACTCTTTCTGAGTTCTTGACGAATACATTAACCTTTCCGTCCAACAAGGCTTTCTGAAACCTGGTTCTCATCTTCGTAAATATTAGCAAAAAGCATTTAAACAAAAAATATATAGCGTGCACTCCCCGAGTGCACGGTGAAAATCTCCAAAACGGGATGTACCAAAACTCAAAAAAAGCTGGAAAAATGTACAAAAAAATTTCAAACGCCTAATAAAGCAACAAAAATAAAACGAGGTTTTATCTAGACTACAAATACAAAACATCAGTAGTAATGACTCTGAAAACTTCAGTTCAAAGTCAAACAAGACACAATTAATCAATACACACAGTTCGCCCGCATTGATCTTGTTTGAGAGTCTGGTTTGGAGTCGCAAAGTAAGGAGTCGAATCCTTACGTCGCGGTTCCGACCGACAGACTGATTGTATGTTAAACGTCCCTCTCAAGAATTTTTCACTCATACGAAGACTCCACCACGGTTGAACAAAATCAGAAGTCTCTGTACAGACTGAAGCTCTGCTGATTTGTCTTATAGCAAAGGGTAAAGAACTTAAGCAGCTGGGAATTGAAACTTTACAACAGCAATAAATAGAATAATGATCCTTGAATAAGTCTCTTTATGTTGTTTATGTAGTCTACTTGCATGCAACATTATATTATAATCAGAATAAAACTGTATTTGAAGTAGCATTTTCAGAGTATTTAACAGAAATTACTATTTTTAATAACCAAGGCAATAATGTTCAACGAAGTCAAAAACCGATACACAGAATTATGTATCTTGTGTAGTCTACTTGTGTGCGAAGTTATTTCGAAATCAGACCAAAACTGTAGGAGGAGGAGTAGCATTTTGAAAGAATTTTGAGAAATTTCTATTTTTAGTAACAACGCCAACACCTCTTATCGAAATCGATACACAGAATTATGTATCTTAGTGTAGTCTACTTGTGTGCCAAGTGATATTGAAATCAGACCAAAACTGTAGGAAAAGTAGCATTTTGAAGGAATTTCACAGAAATTTCTATGTTTAGTAACAACACCAACACCGTTCATCCAAATCAAAAACCGATACACAGAATTATGTACCTTAGTGTAGTCTACATTTACTTATGTGACAAGTTATATTGAAATCAGACTAAAACTGTAGGAGGAGTAGCATTTTGAAAGAATTTTACAGAAATTTCTATTTTTAGTAACAACGCCAACACCGTTCATCCAAATCAAAAACCGATACACAGAATCATGTACCTTAGTGTAGTCTACATGTACTTATGTGCCAAGTTTTATTGAAATCAGATTAGAACTGTAGGAGGAGTAGCATTTTGAAAGAATTTTACAGAAATTTCTATTTTTAGTAACAACGCCAACACAATTCATCGAAATCGGAAACCGATAAACAAAGTTAAGTATCTTAGTGTAGTCTACTTGTACGCCAAGTTATATTGAAATCAAAACAAAACTGTAGGAGGAATAGCATTTTGAAAAATTGTTTACACAGCTAGACAGACGCCGGACGCATTACTATCGCATAAGCTCTTCTGGTCTTTAGAGTGCGTTTTTTTTTTTTTTTTTTTTTTGCTAGTTACGATGCAGAGCTGCTAATTTTGTTCGAAACTTGGCACTTCAAGGCTATTGAACAATGGGAAATCTTTTTCATGCCAGCACTTACTACGACATGGGACCTCCCTTTATACAGTTTGATCCCAAGGACCGGCCTGCATAGTAGGCGTAGAGATCATCTCCTTACGTCGAGTCTCTAGAGCTCTAATCACTGCGTCACGCGGGCGATTCAATTTATGAATGAACTGCTGCTGTGTAAATTTAAGTAAACAGGAAAGAAGCATACTTTTCAGAACCCTTTATGTATTTATTTCTGAAAAGATTTCCATTTCCTTTTAAATCCCATATAGTCTTTGTAGTTAAAATTCGTTTTAATATCATTAAATATTGAAAATAAACACATGCATGGTTCTGATAAATTTGCTCATTAGAAAGTGATTTTAATTTAAAAAAAATAAATTACCAGAATTCAGTTTTAGTTCCTCTAAAATAATAGGCCTAAGTCTTTTTTTTACCACTTCAGAATAACGAAATGAAAATAGGATAGATAATTTTTAAATTGCCCTTCAATAGCTTAATGCGGTACTTTAATTTATATCAGATACGTTTAACTCATCGTGGCAGATCTAGAGTGTCAAAGTCCACTTTTTTGTTCGGCCTATTGCTTAGCGTAATCTTTAACAGATGAGAATTTTTGATATTATGGCGCCATGTGAAAGAACCTAGTCCCTAAATATTCATCCTCTTACTTTGACTCTTTTTTAATATTTAAATTTTCCACTTTTTATTGACCTGGTTTTATCTAGAAAGTAGTGTAACGGATCGGGCTCGGGGTGCTAAATGAATTACCCAGACTTGATCGTAATGCAATATAGAGGCGAAGGGTAGTCCCGGTGATCCTCACTATATGTAAGAGCGTTCCGCAGAAAGCTGGCAGTTGCCAGTCGGAGCTGAAAGTAGAAGGTCCTAAGAGAATAAGAGAGAGGTACGGCGCAGGCTTTATTGCTACAGAATACGGTGTCTAGCATACTGGGTAATAATATGAGGTTAATAAAGTTGCAATTTCTTAACCTGGGAATTATAAGTAAGATCTGTCTGTGTATATATCTAGCAATGTTTTACAAGTGTGACAGATCGGGCTCGGAATACCGGTGAAGATTACGTCGGCCGGACTTTATCCTAGTGCCATACGATAGCGGCCGAGGGTAGTCCGAATCATCAGTAGTATAAATAAGAGCGAACTGCTGAAAGCTGGCAGTTAACAGTTGGAGCTCACAAGAGTGGTTGTCCAATACGAAATACTAGAGAGGTACGGTGGAAGCTTTAATACAGTGTACGGTGTGTAGTATAGTGGTTTTATAGTTACTGCTAGTTTATCAGTTTAATAAAGTTGTAATTTCTTTATAAGTAAGATCTGTCTGTGTATATATAGTACAGAGACTTCGGGGGGTCCGTACGTGCCCTAGATATATTCAGTACACAGACCTGCCTGAGTACAGGACCTATCAAGGATAAAGACCGAGACCCATACCAATAATTGTTTGAGGATTGTTGCTTATTAAGTTAAGGATAGGAAATCCTAAAGTTATATATTGACTCGTTTGTTTTCATATTTCTTGGTCATCTATCATATCCAATCATTTGTTTTAATTAGTGATCTATCTTTTGTTTACGTAATCATTTGTTTAATATAATTCATTTGCTTGATTAAGGACCTGAACCTAAATAAACGGACCCATACACGTTACAGTAGAAACGAACTTTCAACATCTGTCAAACCTCTAAATTCCCAGCATAGCTACGGTGGCTAATGATCAGTTTCTTTTGTATGTTTATCTGTTGATTGATATACCCGTCCTCGCCAATTTTTCACTCATAGGAAGACGTAACCATTTGTCAGTAGAGAGCTTGAAGATTTATATATACAGTCTAGTCGAACCCTCAAACGGGGGTTTACCCTCAAACGAGGGTTTTCCTTTCCTTAATGCAACGCGCGAAAGCGGAAGTGGAATTAAAGAACGATAACTCTTCTTATTTAAAAAAAAAATAAATATTTTTTTAAATCACAAACATACAAAAACGAATTGTCTACACCTTTGTTTTCAATTAAAAGATAAAATAAAATTATTTTCGTTTTTATTTACATTATTTCTGAAGCACAAAAGTTTGTTTACAGGACAGAGGAAATTCGGACGGGCACACAAAAAAGTGTCGAAAAGTAATAAACAACATGTTATTTACACAAAATTTGTTGAAACCGCTGAATCAATTTCAACCAAATTTAGTATATAGCATCTGTGGAATTAGGGGAACAAAAATGTGAATTTCATGGTTCAACTTTAAAATTACCATTGCAATATTTAAAATCTTCTTATTAAATTATGAATAACAAAATCTAGTTGTAATCAGCATGGAGGTCAACCAAAAGAAATTCACGCTAACTTTGGGAGAGAAAAAGTCAGGGGATTTTTGCAATAAACATATATATAATGAAAAATTAATTCTTTGAAAACATCTTTAATCTATCAAATTTGGGTATTAAATAAACTAATTAACTTCGCACGAGCATATTTTGTCACCACACGTTTTTACCAAAATTGTGAAATTCATGGCCCCAGGGTCAGAGGGTATGTTAAGGCGGGGCTCTGTTGAATATATAGTGAAAATGCATTATTTCGTTGAAAATCTTCTTCTCTGTTCCTGAGAATTAAATAAACTAATTAAGTACATAGTTATGATAACTCAGCACAAAAATTGTAAATTTTATGGGCCCTGGGTCAGGTGGTGTTAGGGTGGGGCTCTATTGATAATATACTGAAAATGCATTAAATCTTTGAAAATTTTCTTCTCTGCTTTATATTAAAAAACTTCTAAGTATATAGTTATGATGAGAAAAGAGTGCCTAAATCCAAAACTCTGACAATTTTTATGGCCCCAGGGTCAGGGGTTCTGGTGTTAAAATGCATCTCAACTTGACAAATATATAGTGAAAATGCATTTATTCCTTAAAAGCTTATCTCTCTGCTTCTGGGTATTAAATAAACTAATTAAGTACATAGTTATGATGAGCAAAAATGCTTCTACCAAAGTTGTGAATTTTATCACCCCAGGGTCAGGGGTTATGGTGTTAGGGGGTGTGGGCTCTATAATGATTATATAGTGAAAATACATTACATCTATAAAAATCTTTTTCTCTACTCCTGGGTAATAAGCAGATGAACTTTATATGGTTATGATGTGCAAGGGCTTTTCTTCCAGAATTGTGAATTTCAAGGCCCCTGGGTCAGGGATACCAAAGAGGGAGGGGAGGGGGCTCTACTTATATACTAAAAATGAATTGTTTGAAATCTACTCCTTGGTATTAATCAAACATTTTTGATAAGCAGAGTGTGCATTTCAAAAATTGTGCAATGTGTAGACCTAGGGTCAGGGGTTCATTTGTATTTGTAGGGGCATTCACATTAAAGCTTAATATTACTGATTAGTTGACATGCATTTTTGACCTTTACCCTGCTTATGGGTATTAAGTAAACAAACTAAACATTTGCTAAGTGTATAGTTATGATTAGTGGTGCACTATTTTTTCAAAATTGTGAATGCCAGCATGTCTAAAAATTTTTTTAAATTCAATCATTTGAAAGTTGTTCTCTCTCAGGTGACCTATAAAGGGCCTCTTGTTTACCTTATTTCTGAAGCACAAAAGTTTGTTTACAGGACAGAGGAAATTTTTGGGCACACAAAAAAAGTGTCGAAAAGTAATAAACAACATGTTATTTACACAAAATTTGTTACATTTGGAAGGGAATTATTTCCAAAAAGGAACGCATAACATTTTGTATAATCTCTTAGTTCAACTTTAAACAAACCATTGTTTGTTTATTCATCCGTTTTATTAAATTATGAATAAAAAAATCTAGTTGTATCAAGCATGGAGGTCAAGGCACAGAATATTGCTAACTTTCATGGTGATTTAGAAAAAGATTTTTGCAATAAACATATATTTTTTCGCAATACAATCTCTTTAAACATCTTTAATCTATCAAATTTGAGTACATCTAAAAATTTAATAATAAATCACTTCGCACGAGCATATTTTGTGGACCACACGTTTTTCCGTGAAAACGGCACTTTTTTGAGTGTCTTTATGCGCGTACCCCCGTTTGAGGGTATGGTTTTTACTTCCGTTATATATCTTTGAGGGTTATATTTAACTGAACAGCGGGAGTATTTTTGCGTGCCAACATCTCCTGCGCCACTTAAGGTTCATAAACCCTTTGCTTATTTATTTAAAATGCTTCTTTAACTTTTATAATTTTCCAAAAGAAAAGTATATGCTAAATAAAATACAAACTATTTTATCATGGCTTGCGGGGCAAAATTTGTCAAAAAATGCATTTCATGTGTTGTCAAATTTATAAAGGAATAATAGAGATATGTATATAAGAGTTATCTCTCTTATCAGAGTATCAATGTACCTTAACAACGTTTTGTAGGTCTCATCCGAAGGACTGGTTATCACAAAAAGAGCATGATTCGAAATCGTGACGTAATAATCAACTCCACGACTCTAAAGCAGACGCTTTAATTACTGCTCCACGTTTCGTGCCACTGAATGAGAGCGACATGGGACCTCATTTTATAGGTCTCATCCGATTCAAACCCGCGACGTAAAGATCAAATCATAACAGCAGACGATCTGACCACTGCACCACGTAGGTGACAATAATGATCTGTTGTATATTTGTCAAAACTATTTACAATCAAGCCATCATTGCTGTAAAGATGATTTGACCTTTAAGAGAAAGGACAGTTGGGTTTTCAACGCATAGAAAGTTCTGCACCTCAGATCACTCTCTGATAATTTTTTTAAAAATATCTTTTTCTCTCTCTTCGAATATTGAGCCAATAAAGGGACAAAATCTTCTTGTTAAAAAAAGTTATTCGGATTCCGTTATTTTTGTGTCAAACTGTGAATAACGTTACCTGACTTAAATTCTATACATTTGGACCGGCGATTTTGCATCATGTTACATGATTCTTGGGTTGCAGAATACATTGGTCAAATGTCATGGTGATTTAGATAAAAGGGAACTCTATGGTTTATGAAAAATATCCTGATCCAGCATTCATAAAAATTTATAAATAAATTATTCCTTCGCACGATGATTGGATTAACATACAGACTTCAATTGATCCTGTCTTTATTCCCTGGTTCAGACGTATTTTTTGGTCTTTAGTGCTTGTAATTTTTATGCTTTTTATGCTTATATATCTTTGCTTATATTTTAATGAACAATTTTTAGAGTAATTTTATATTATATTTAGCGCGAGGATTGATTGTTAGAAATAAAGATTACCGCTTTATAAAATGTGCATAAACTAAAAATAATAATAAATTAATCTCAAAATGCATAACGAATCGCTTAACAAAGTATTATTTTTCCGAGAAGAAGTCATTAGAGAAAAGAAATGATAAGGTAAATCATCCCAGTGGTGAGTACTGTTCAGTGTTCATGTGTGTGTACTGTATTAAGATTGTTTTCCTTTACAATATATAAATCTATCTATTCAAGAGTTCTGTCACCTTTCTGTTACTGATTTAACAATCCTTTTTTATGAAGAAAGGGGAGACAATGAGATCAGGGAACAATCCAGGTGAGTATTGGTCAATATTGGTTCATACATCTTCATTTTATTCAAATAAACATGATGAATTTGGTAGAATTTATGAAAATAGCTTCACTATTCATGTTGTGTCTACTTTCTGAGAAAAACGTTTAAGAAGAAAAAAAAAGCAGCACAAAGGTGAATATGTTTTTTTTTTTTTTTTTAAAAAGGCAGAATAATCGTATTATTAGGAAATAATTAAACAGTCCAGATAATCTGGCATCAGATGTCGTGAAGCTGCTGTTCATACTGATAAATTGTCACAATTAATTGTTTTGTAGCATAAATTTTATTAGACCTCTATCAATGAATTTATTTTAAATATTTATAATAACCTTGGTAACATTGGTTGTACAATATAAACTAAGTCTTAATTTTCTATCCATCAACATGATCAAGGAACTAGTTACATTCCGATATATATTATAAAATGATTTAAACACATCATGTAAACGTGAATAAAATTTATTACACCTCTACTGATTTTTCACTATATAAAAGTAAATTGATATATTTTGCAACTTCGCTGAAAATCGCCGTAAAAAGGAGGATATGGAGATAACGAACAGAATTCAATATCAAAGTCCATAAAACAATACAAAATAGGATGTGTCACAAAATGTCAACAACCAAGAGAAAGTCAGACAAGGAAGACAGATAAACAGGATATAAAATGATTAAAGATCAGCTTTTAGAGTGCACTTAATCCTATCCTGTTCCATGGGCACTTGCCTTCAACATTGTTAAATTTTAAAGAATAAAATTTTGAAATGATGTTTAAAACAAAATGACCACACTTTCACCTTCATGCAGAAAGTACCGTGATATTATAAAATGTTATACTCCTTATTCTCTCCCTTGTAAACTCCTCCGATAATAAATCTTTTCTTGACTAATTTGAAAAACAACAAATGGTTTAGGTTAGGTGCCTCTGATACAAGATTGTATTTACATATCAATAATCATTAATTATAAGAAATAAACAACGTTCTTTAGTGAACTTGGCGTTATGAATTGCAATTGTTCTGCTGGCATATTCCATGATGCGCGCTTATCAGTATAACTCCTTAAAGATCTGCGTCTTGGGGAAACTTCCCCTCGAAAACTGGTTCCGAATCTCAAAAATAATGAAAGGGATTATGTCTTGCATTGTAGAAATCTGCAACTTTATGTCTCTTGGTATGAAGGTCACCAAAATCCATCAAGTGTTTGCGACCAACAAGCGCCATGGTTAAGAAAATACATTGATTTCAATATTACAATTATGCGATAAGCAGCCAAGAATGACTTTAAGAAAGAATTATTAATAAAGAAAAATGTATTTGGGAAAACTATGGGTAATTTAAGAGGGTCGATATTCAGCTCCTCCACAGGGATCAAAGGCTTCTCAAAGTAACAGCAAAACTAGGGTTCAAAGCATTCAAAATATTCAACGATGATCTAGCATCAGTGGAACTTACAAAGTAAAGCCTCGATTCTCCCCATTTACGTGGGATTTTCAATCTTAGAACTATCGAAGGTGCTGATGTACGATTTCCATAACAACCATGTCAAATCCAAGTACGAAAATATACTGACACGCAAAAGAAACGCAACAAGCAGTAATCTACAAATGTTTGAATTTTTTATCTAATGATTTTCAAAAAAGAATACAGTAAGGCTAAACTCACTTTTCAGAACATCGGAGATTTGATAAAAATTTTAAATGTTTATCTTTTAACTTTACCAAGTAACATATGACTGTTAAAACACCCCCCTCCCAGCTATTTTTTGCAAGACTGTCCTAAACAACAACTGCAGCTTAATTTCTACGATACAATAGGTTAATCAATAAAGATCTGAGCGAAGGAATTATTCTTTGTGATTTTTAAATGCCTGTTTTTCAAATGATTAGGTCGAATCTTTCTACCTTAGCGCATTGTAGTAATAATTGGACTTCCGGTCCAAGGACTATCATTTATGCATATGATAAGTAAGAGCCCGTTGAGGCCACATGTAGTGCATTTTTGCATCATCAACTCTCCATCACCTTAAGTTTGAGATTTTCCAGTGAGAGCAATGGAAATGCGTACTTTAGCCATTTTCGAGAGGCCTTAGCATCGTAACGGGAAACGAAAGGAGATTTTATTTCATGAAATATTGCAGCATTACTTAAGATAAACAGTTCAAACCCTAAAAACTCCATAATATTGCCAAGTGTTTTATTGAATATGCAATTTTTGATTTTTGTTAAGCAGACTCCAACTAGACTTCCGGTTATGGTATGAAAATCGTTCAACCGTTAAATAACCGATATTTACCAAATTGAAGATATCCACAATTTTAAGAAACAAAATTCTTTACTTTACATAATTATTTCACCCTAAAGTAGGATGTTGCGTTTCTTTTGCGTTTCAGTATATATTGTGGTTCTCTTTACAGACACATATTCCTTTTTACGGAAGACCTGGACATAGAAAAGGACCAAGACAAGTTTGATTTCATTGACAACAAATAAATCAAAGTACTGAGAGTACTGACAATGACTACCATACTGATAACTTTCTGTATGATGTTACAAATAAAAAGGTCTTAGGTAAAATGAAAGATGAAACAATGTCGGTAACAATGATGAGTTTATAATTTAATAAGGAAGTTAAAATCAGCCAGTATTCCTTCTATCCTAAACCAAATCCTTATATCATAAAGATGCAATCATGTCAAGGATTCCGACTTTATTAAGATTTCTGTTCAAAAACCCAGCCAGCTAAATTGATATAATATTATATAATGTACTCTAAATTGAACTGTTAGAGCGACTAATGTAACATCTAATAGGATCGACCGTGATATTTCTAGATCCTTGTGTCTCAATTCGACTCTCAGGCAGCCGCATATTACTCGCGTATTCTGTCACACAAACCCTAATAACGTTGTTAGTGTTATCAGTGAAATAAACTTTTTCGCAAGCACAATTACTTCCTTCTATAACCCCCTTTTTGGTATCGTTCAAAAAACTGCTTCATTCCTACGCGTGCTGATTACTGATTCATAGCTTCTTATATAAAGCACTTTATTCGGAACAATTCACAATCACACTCCTTTGAAAAGCAATTTTAGCTACACATTAAGATGATGCCCATATTAGCATCATTTCTTTGCTGAATCCGAGTCATTAGTCGCAATTTGTTCTCAATACCCAGAGAGGATAGTGTGATGGGAAAATTGAAATGTTGATAATAATGATGAAGGCCCTCAAAGTTTATTTCAAACAATACACCTACATTCCTTTAAGGATTGAACCTTTGGTTTTAATTATTCTTTTGAATGAAACAGTTACTTTAATGACATCACACATTATCGCATTTAGAGATCTCTCAGGCAAGGTTTAGGTAAAATGAAGTTCCTGAGAAGGAAATACGAGGATTGATTGTTAGAAATAAAGATTACCGCTCTTAATCAATATAGAATGAGAATGCATTGCTAACTTCTGCGTGTTTTAAAAATTCTGTTTATCGTGTTTTATGGAGATTCCTTTAACTCAAGGAATTAATAACATCTACAATAATAATATCTATAAGCCCTAGCCTTATATTATCATTAGTCCCTTAAGAGCATTTCTATGGTATTAATTATTTTTATGCCCCTGTAAACGAAGTGTCGGGGGTATATAGTTTTTGCCCTCTCCGTTCGTCTGTCTGTTTGTCCGCATAAACTTGAACCTTGTTTGTAACTTTTGACTGTGTGGGACTATGGCTTTCATATTTCACAGGTGCATGTATTCCTTGTGACAAGACCTTACTTTTGGTACCACAAAATTTGACCTCTTGACCTTGATTTTTGACTCCGTTTTACACCAAAATTCTAAACTTTTACTTCGGCCATAACTGTTGAACTGTTGGTGCTAAGACTTTCAAACTTCACATATTTTATCTTTGTGACAAGACCATACACTGTTTTAGAAAAAGTACAATATTTTGTGATTTAAGCTCTCCAAACGCAAACAGTATTCAAGAAATCTGAGGAAAAGTGTGAGGAAAATTGAGACTGAATGAAATGAAATCATTTACTGAGAAAGTGAAAGCAGAGGCCAGGGCAGATCTTAGCAAGATTTATCTAAGTGGATCATACCGTAAACTATCGTTAACCAGAAGTCTGTCGAGACTGAAGCTCTACTGGTTTGTCCTTAATAGCAAAGGAAGAGAAAAGTATTTAAGCAGTTGGGAATTGAAACTTTACAACAGCAATAAATAGAATAATGATCCTTGATTAAGTATATGTTCTTAGTGTAGTCTACTTGCATGCCACATATTATAATCAGACAACATTTTTAGACATTTTTAGAGTATTTAACAGAAATTTCTATTTTTAGTAACCACGGCAATAATGTTCATCGAAGTTAAAAAAAAAACGAGAATGTATACAGGTTTAATTTCGCCCCGTTTTATTTTCGCCCTTTCACACTTGCAACCAATTCTGCCCCGTTTAAAATTCGATCGCCCAGTCACAGTTTTGTTTAAGAAAATATATTGTATATTTTGAATTCTCCCCTTTTTATTCGCCCAAACGATGTTAGGGCGAAAGGGGCGAAAATAAAACGGGGGCAAATATTTCCCTGTACACATTATACAGAATAGTGCATCTTAGTGTAATCTACTTGTGTGCATAGTTATATTGAAATCATACCAAAACTGTAGGAGTAGCATTATGAGAAAATTTCATTGAAATTTCTAATTTAAATAACCACGATAACATCGTTCATCAAAATCAAAACTGATGTATAGAATTATGTAGGCCCTCCCTTAGTGTAGTCTACTTGTTTGCCATGTTATATTGAAATCAGACCAGAACTGTAGGAGTAGCATTTTGAAGAAACTTCACGGAAATTTCTATTTTTAGTAACAACGCCAACACCATTCAACATAGCTGCAGATCTGTAGCGTTATGGTTTATATACTTGACTTTGACCATAACGCTACAGATCCCGTAATGCACAAAAGTTGCAATTTACGGCGCAATATTTTTGCGCACTTTTGAGGAGAATTTCTCCACTTTCCAGCATCGGTCAATCAACTACCTTTCACTCCCTAATTTAAGGCACATTATTTAACTAATCTGTATATTTTATCCATCTCCCAACCCTTTATAGTCGTCTCTACAAGTGATAAACTTGCTTGATTAAAATTATTTGGTAGATTGCTGAAAATTCACTTCAAGCGAGTTTATTACCTGTAGAGACAACTATAAATGGTTGGGAGGTGTATAAAATATACATATTGGCTACAGAATGTGTCCAGAATTAGGGAGTGAAAGGTAGTTGATTGACCTATGCTAGAAAGTGGAGAAATTCTCCTCAAAAGTGCGCAAAAAATATTGCGCCGTAAATTGCACCTTTTTTGCATTACGGGATCTGTAGCGTTATGGTGAAAGACAAATACATAAACCATAACGCTACAGATCTGCAGCTACTTTCAACAAAATGGATACACAGAGACACGTACTTGTGTGAATATGACCTGTGAATGTTAACTTTTAGCACATCAACAACTTCCCATCTAATGATTATTTTTCTTCAAAAATGTATTTAATTTATATAAATCTTCATTCAAAAAATACTCTCTGTCTTTCATTACAGAAAAAAATTCAACATGAATTCTGATTGGCTCTGTCGTCAATGTATCATACCATGATGTATAGTCAATAATGCTAAGCTCTTCACCTACTTTATAGTCGCTCGCGTGGCGCAGTGGTTAGAGGATCTGCTCTAGAGTCGCAACGTAAGGAGTTGATCCTTACGTCGCGAGTACAAATCCCATTTTGGGACGTGACGAGTCCTTCGGATGAGACTGTATAAACAGAGGTCCCGTATCGCAGTAGGTGGTGGCTCGAAGAGATCCTTCACTGCTCCATGGGTCCGAGTGCCGAATATAGCATACAATTTGCATCTCTCCATCGGCCAATAGTGGCATATCTATAGTTAACACAACATACAATCACCTACTTTATTTGAATAGTTGCACTCAATATACATGTAAACAAGATGACTACAAAGCACAGTAGTTTCTACGCTTGTCCTGTCTTCCCTCATTTTTTTTTATTTAAATAGAAAATTTAGTCATAAAGCACGAATTTGTCTTTATTAATAAAAAATTGTGAGAGAGACTTCAGTTACGAAGTAAAAAGTTGATCATTACATTGCAATTTGGAATCCAACTGTGGTAGGGAGAAGCCGAGGACCCGTGACAAAAGTAATGCTCGCACGATAAAAAAAAATGTGCACTCGCTTGTCAAGGAACCAATTTGACTGAAAACTCTCTCAAAGAGACAGTTTAAGAATTAGTCTTAAATATAAACAAAAGCATAACCGTTAGTTAATGCTGAATTAATAGCTGTTCCATTGGGGATAAATTGACGCAGCCTCATTAGTCGAGATGTATATTCTTTCTACAATTTTTCGACTATTAAATCCCACAGTAACGGAGATCGAAAGCACTTTATTCCTAAAATATAAAATCAATAACTGCTAACGTGCAAGAAAAGATAAGCCGATCTTTTAATTCTGGTCATACTTATCTAGTTTACCGAATTTTAATAGCAGGAGATTTTCTGGAATGCTTTCAGCAATAAGACCTAATTACCCATCCTTTTTGCCGTATGGCTTTCTGTTTATTTTTGAAAAAAATCTTTTTAAATAGCTTTTACAAAAAGCTTCAAGTTTATAGAGCTGTTCGATATTTATTAATTAAAAAAAAAAAAAAAAAAAAAAAAAAACGGGTTTGAAAAAGATATCAACCCACGCATTTTATAAAATGATACATGGGTCTCTTATTTGTCTTCTTTTCAATATGAGAGAAAAGGCTTTTCTTGGCCAGTATTTATTAACACATAAACATGCAATGAATGCGTTCAAGCACAAATGAAACTACAGGTACTTTGATCACAGAGTACATTATACGATACCCTCACCCCCTTCATATAGTTATAAGAGTAAAGTGCATGTTTTGCTTTGGTAGACCCTAAATAACCACATGACTTTCAAAGGAACTTTTCGAACACGCTTACATAATACCATGTCGCACATAATTATAACAACAGTGGTCGACAATTCTCCTTTAAAACCCATTACTCCCTGATACAAAATAATACATGTTCAACAGTATTAATAATACACATATTATGATACAAAATGTAAAGATAAGTTGGATTCAGAAACCCAACGTATGAACAGCTCAACGTGTCACCCTTAACTAGCTTCAACACACTACTGAAACCGGTTCTGTTGAACCGCATGAATGAACATACTTGAACAGGTATTCGTCTATTCGGATTGAAAACTTTAAATATCCGGAATAATCCATTCATTATTAATACAAAGTAGAAATCGGTTTTGATCTAATTCCTTCCTCAAACGAAAGAAATCACATTGTAATTTAAAAGAAGCGTATTCTTTTGAAACAATTACCTCTAGTGAAATGATTATCTCAATAATGGATGAGAGTTAGTTTGTCTATTTTTTTTTTACTGTCTGGGTGACTGAGTTTAACCCCCCCTCCCTCCCCTGGAGAGAAGACTCTGTATCCGCACCTGAGAAGTTATCTTGCTTCGTTCCAGCGCAGTATTAATTATTATCATATATTATATGCATAAATTGATATTCTAACTACATGAAATTATATTATTTTACAACATCAGGTCTTATTAAGGGAGGGATACCTTCATACCTATATATGACATTTTAAGATTGGTTAGGAAGCAAGTAAAATATTTCAGTAAAATTTAAAAAAAAAAAACACGTTACCTTCACGAAAAATCGGTTTGTGAAATCAAGTTTACTTTTCAAGAAACTCAAAATATATTATTTTCCGAACTAGGGCTATAAAACTTTTCTAACAGTTTTAGATACATATTCCCTTAATCAATTCCTTAGATAACCAAATTTATTGCAAGGTTAATGGCATTTTTTCTGCCCACAAACAGTGATTATTCCTTTATTATTTCACGCTTTTATATTCTTTATATTTTAGATGCCATATGATAAGAGCTGATAGATATAAAACGTTGATAGGTCATAAGCGACGTTACTGCGTAATTTATAGTCCTTCAGATGGAATAATATGTTGCTGTCATTATCATTATTGTCAATCATTATCTGGGTGGTTGCAACATACTTGACATTATTTTATGCAGAACAGATAAGCTTTTTAAATCAATTTTTTTTCACATGATTGTATTAAAGTTAATTGGTAGATATGAGGTTCAGACGAAATATGAGGCTCAGATCAGCATACATTGTACTTTTGGGACCTAGAGACGAAGTATTTCCTGTAATGGTTTGCAACTATACAATCCAGATTAGTGTTGTTAATACATGCACATTGGACCCCAAAGAAAATCTTCAGCGCGGCATTTTAAAATCATAAAACATTAATATTTCATTTCAAAAATATAAACGTAAAATATTATTCTTGAAAGACTTAAATACATCGTCAATAATAAAAATGAAATGTCTTGCTTCTCCGATAGACTTTAGGTCATAAAAGTCCCCTTAGCTCATATGAATCGGAAGGTACATGTATATTGTGAAGATACACTTCTCCCTTTGCGACTCTAGAGCTTACCTACTGATATTATTTCAAGATGTTCCTAAATTAAGTTTATATTGACATCAGATGATCTTAAATATCCCGTATTACTATATTTTTTTTTGAAAGATATGAATTAAGGAAATATTTGGGATGACTCAAAGAAAATATATAAATATTGCTAAACATATATTCTAGATGTTTCTTTTACCAAAACTGTTTATATAGACATAAAAATATAAACAAGTAATAGTTCCTTTACGCATTGGAACACTTCCTACGCATTGAAACTCTTCAGCTCTATGGAAAAAGCTAGACAAAAAAGTTCAAGCTAGGTTGCGTTTGTCCTGAAAAGACTAGACGTACAATGCAAATGTGAACAGAGCAAAGAAACAGATTCTAGAGATAAGATCGAATGCTTTGGAGGAGTATGTTCTCTCTACAAATAGAGAGATTTTTCTCTTGCATTCCTGAAAGTGTAGGAATTGTCTTCCTATCTTGATATTCAACACTGCTATGTAAGAAATCACTTAACACATTGATTTTGATGTCCTTGTGCTTTTTGCAATTTTAGAAAGATGCAAGTAATCAATGAATATACAATGTATACAGATGATATACAAAACAGAGGTAAACAAAATCTTGTCACAGATTCTAATTATTTCCGGAATTTCCTTAGAAGATTTTACACAATAATTAGTTGTTCAGTTTTTAGATAAACACTGTATAGACTCTATCTGTCTCCTGTTATCCCCGATTTTGCGTCTAGATGTTTTCCTTTTTTTCTGTAAATAATATTGCGTGAAGACTGACATTTTGATTTTGGTTATCATCGACTATCCACAGATTTTAATATAATAAGCTGAATAAAGTTTGGATCTTGTACCAAAGTCAATTCATTAAAGCAAAAATCTTGCAAAGGAAATTCATCAAAGTTCAATTATCATGGCGAACTCAAGACAATTTCTCTGTTCATTAGTTCATTTAGCGATATATTGTTTAGATACTGTTTATACTAAACATAGAAAAGTAGTTATAAAACGGTGTTTGTTGTGACAACAATTTTTCTCGTTATGTATGTTTTTGGGCAAAAAGAACCTTCTTGAATCTTCATTCATCTCTTAACTCATTGATTAAGTTATTGTAAATGAATGAATGTTTTTTAGCTCACCTGAGCCGAAGGCTCATGTGAGCTTTTCTGATCACAATTTGTCCGTGGTCTGTCGTTGTTGTCGTTGTCGTAAACTTTTCACATTTTCATCTTCTTCTCAAGATCCGCTGGGCCAATTTAAACCAAACTTGCCACAAAGTATCCTTGGGTGAAGGGGATTCAAGTTTGTTCAAATGAAGGGCCACGCCCTTTTTCAAGGGGAGATAATTATAAATTAGAGAAAAATTAATGGCATTTTTAAAAAATCTTCTCCAGAACCACTGGGCCAGGAAAGATGAAACCTCATGTGGAATCATCCTCAGTTAGTGTAGATTCAAATTTGTTAAAATCATGACCCCCAGGGGTAGGGTAGGGCCAAAATGGCCGATCAAAATTTTACATACTTAGGAATATATAGGAAAAATCTTCTAAAATTTTCTTCTCCAGAACCACTGGGCCAGGAAAGATGAAACTCATGTTGGGTCATCCTCAGTTTGTGTAGATTCAAATTTGTTCAAATCATGACCCCCTGGGGTATGGTGGGGCCAAAATGGCTGATCAAAATTTAACATAGGAATATATAGGGCAAACTTTTAAAATCTTCTTTTCAAGTATTTCAAAGCCATGATTAGTAATATTTATATGGAATCATCCTCAGGTAGTGTAGATTCTAGTTCGTTTGAATTATGATCCCCTGGGGGGTTAAAATTTAAGCCCCCCCTCCAACCTGAGTAAACTTTCAGTTCTGATTTGATATGTGCTTTTTCCTAGCCGATGTGCTCAGGTGAGCGCTGTGGCCCCTGGGTCTCTTGTTTCATTTAATGAATCATATCCAGGACTAAAGAAAGTTAAGTGACCATATATATTTCTCAAAGCTGCTTCATCTCCCCTGAATATATTTCATTAACATTTCTTCTAAAAATAATTTCTCTTTCATATGAATATAAAAGTAGGTCTGATTACAATAGGGCATAGGAATTCTGTCAGCTTGTAGGATGTAGGAAGACCCGATCTTCAATTACTTCATAGATAATTTTCAATTGGAAACCTGTATTGCAAATTGATTTTTTTTTATTTAAGAAAAGTTGATGAACCCGTAATATTTCACTGCACATTTCCTTGTAAAATGAGAAATAATTCCAGATAAACTTTTCATGGTTACAACCGGGTCATTAAAGCCAGCAGAAATACTTTAGACCACCCCGATGATTGGAGTATCAAGTAACAAAAAATATTTACATATCTTGATAAGATTTATTTGCATTACATATTTTGCCAGCATCTCCATTATATTAATGAGCCTTGTGTTTTCAGAATAGAGGCCCAGGAATGTTTTGGCAATGTCGATATGTGTTCCAATACTTTTCGTGCCATTAACCTTTTTCTGATTTATAAACGTTTTGTGTCATTCACCCTTTCTGACATAACCATACCTTGATATTGAATCTTGAGAAGCCTCTCTCTCCCACAGTCAATTTTTTTTTATTGTTGATACATCTTGTTACGTTACACTCCTTTCTTTGAGACTCTAGAGTTGACGCTCTAACAACTGCGCCACGAAAGCGACTCGATTGTGTTAGATAAGGAACGAATTTAACTGTGACATGTATTTACATATGTACCTCGTGTGTAACAATAAATTGAGACATCTTATTATATTACCCATTCTTACGATTACATTCAATTACCCCACTGCGGGACGTGGAGACCGGTCATTCGTATGAGACCGTATAAACCGATGTCCCGTTTCGCAATTCGTGCTGGCACGAAAAAGATCCCTGCCTGCTCAATGGCACTAAGTGCCGGGTACAGGCAAAATTTGCAGCTCTCCACCGACATTGGTGGTGACGTCTGCAGATGAGAGAAATAGTCTCGAAAGGGACGTTAAACAATACACAATTTTTTAAAGAATGTTCTTTCTAATGTTAAAAGTTTGTTTTTACATGGTCTGGTACAAGTAGATTATGTATCAATTGATGTCGGTAAGATAAGTTCAACTTAACTTTAAAAAAGTCAACTTTACTAAAGTAACGCATAATGAAAAGAATATATCCTAAAGCAAATATCTTAGATTGAAGCAATCACTTGCCGATGGGGAGCTGAAGGTCCTATACTCGGCACTCGGGGCCAATGAGCAGGGAGGGATCTTTTTCGTATCAGCACCTACTGCGACCTGGGTTTATACGGTCTCATCCGAAGGACCGGTCTCTACGTCCTACAGTGGGATTCGAACCTGCGATGTAAAGGTACACTCTTTACGTTAGACTGTAGAGCAGACGCTCTAACCACTGCGCCACATGGGCGACTGTTCTTCATATCTAAGAATAAAAGTTCCAAATTTACACGGCAACTCAGTCAGTAGAACGCTCGCTCCGGGAGATTGCGAGTTCCAATCTCGACCGTGACTGAAGTATAGGTAGTTAATAAAAGAAAGCAACTGTTCCTTCGTCATGCGCTTGGCACTTTGAAGTGATAGTTGCGGGTCTTTACGAGATTTCAAAAACCAAGGCCCCGCGTCCAAGAAGGCGTATCCCTCATGCTCACTGCTCAATGGCCCTGAGTGCCGACTAGTCAAAATTTGAAGCCCTTCACCGGAATATAGTGACACCCCTTTATGAATGAAAAATTCTCATATGGAACGTGAAACAACATACAATCAGTCAAAGTTTCCAATCACTTGAATTTGACCCATCTGTTTTTTATTATCGTATGCGGCCGATCTATTTGTGGTTCTGTTACAAAGTGCACATGTGAAAATGAGATACTTTTTTATTAGTTCGGTAAAAATATTTAAGATAAGTTATAAGTTTTATTAGTTCGGTAAAAAATATTTAAGATAAGTACAAACCATGAGTAAAATATTTTTAAAACTTGCTTTAAACTAAGTATTAATTGCTGTTATTATATTTCAATTTCATTATTATTTTTCATCAGATAATTGATAATTTATGGTTTAATTAAAAGAGTTTAAAATAAATACCCCCCAGTCCTGGAGTGTATATTAATATATGAAAGGAATTCGTCATGATTTTCCGGATAATAATGGCGTTGTAAATGTGCATGTTGAATAAAAATTGATTTTATTTTCAAACTAGGAAAAATTGTTTAGAATATGCTCTACAGCTACAAATGACACAGATATATTTTCTACATTCTTGCAGTATAGCCTACTTTGCAGAAACCATGGGTATTATTATGCGACCAAGATCCAGGGTATTAGCACAGGTTCATCTTGAGAGGCCTACATCTTCATTTTCATGCCAATAAATTCTTATCTATATTTATGAACTAATGCGGTGAAATGTCTATTTAAAAAAATATTAATTTTGCTATGAAGATAACCTGAAATAAGAACGATTTAACTAGGTATGGTATTTCACCTTTGAATATCTTGATGTGTTTTCCTTGCATGTACGCTTTTAAAATTGTGAAAGAATTTTTGTTAATGCTAAATTTTGTTTGCTGTAGATTTGATGCTTTGCATCAATTTTACTTGTACTATCTTAATTCAAAATGCACTTTTGCATATTGACTTATCGAAATTGAAAAAAAAAATCAGATACATCAGCGAAAAATGAGTATAAATAGCTGGCCTTGCTTAGAGATATCATTATGTTCTTAAAACACTACTCTTATCTCGACCTTTAAGAACTCGCACAGAACACAGCTTAAGAATCTATCACTATCAGTTATTTAAAAAAACGGGAAACTGTATTGCGATGTTTAATGCACATTATGGATTTTGTATCTTGAGGAAATTCGTAAAGCCTTAGAATTAGACGTATTCGCTTTATCACGCTCCTGTTTTGCGAGTAAGTGTTTCAATTACTATCATTAAAAGTATTTGTACCTCATTATTATTTTGTAATTAGCTTTGTCATAATTTTCTGTCTGAGAAACCATTTCTTTCCTGCCATTCTCCTATTACAATAATTGACCAGGAAGAGATTTTTTTGTGCCAGAACCTACTGCGACACGGGACCTCGGTTTATACAGTCTCATCCGAACGACCCGTCTCTTAGTTCCATAGTGCGATTCGAACCCTCGACGTAAGGATCAACTCCTTACTTGAAGATTCTAGAGCAGACGCTCCAACCACTGCACTACGCGGGCAACTCTGTAACTAACAATGAAATTAAATATAGGGAAGGATATCAAATTCTATAAAACAATACAAAATAAGAGCAGAGCAAACACGGACATTTGAAACATCAGAGGTGGTATCAGGTGCCATGGAGGAGTAAGCATCCCCTGCTGACCGTGTGCTCCTTGTCATGATTGGGAAATAACGGAAAAATCTGTCGTAAATTCAGTGTACAAATGCTGTTTTCAATAACAAAAAAAAAGTCCTCGTCATCCGGCGGATTTAAGTAGCTACCGGAAAACGTTACGGCTCGATTGTCTGATCTCTTCTAATATTAAATGTTTTCAGAGGTCTACATTTTCTCTTCTGTGTAAGACATGTATGTCATAAATATAGGACTCCATTAATCGGCATATGAATATTATGAAAGTTTTGTCGTTTTTGAAAAAAAAATAAAGTGTCGACACCAGATTTTTGTAAGATTAACGTTTAATAATTAACCTTTCCTTTCTTTTAATAATACATTCCTTAAGACCATAAAATTGCTAATACATAGTTATAAGGATTTATTGATCTATATGGTTAATTATAATTTCTGGTACACGTTACCCAGGGCCAATTTTATGGTGTATAATTTGCACAATCTTGATAAGTAACAGATACGAAATCCTAAGAATTACAGTACTGTAGATACTTCCGAGCTATTGCATTATTAAATGTTCTCAAAACTGCTCATTTACTTTATCGTTATGCGCGGGTTAATGTTTTAAGGAAATGTCCACCCAGACTGATTGAAGGTTTTATTCAAAACTGAACAATAAAAGCAATTTTTTGAGACCTCTTTGGAAAATGATACCCTGTTAATATTTTCCAATGTATGGTTTTGTGCTGTACATTTATTATGTTTTGCCTCGAGATTTCACTGAAAGATAAACTTTGTGTGTAATAAAAAATCTGTTCCCTTAAAACTTCGTCCAATGTATCCAAGGAGATTCTTATTAACCTTATAGAGAAAGCAGTGTTCTAAGTGCGGCACAGGTTGATAAGCATCCTTAAGCTGCACTTGACATGTAATAATATTCCTAACCAAACACGCTCCTGAGGATAATTTACAGGCAACCTTTATTCTAAATAAATGCAACGTCATCTCGGACAAGAAGAAATTAAGAGAATGATGGGTTCAAAATTCAATTATTTGCATTTGATAAATAAAATTTGATTATGTCTCATTCTTAATAAAAAAAAAATAACATTGCTTAAACGCGGAACGGAATATATTATTATTCCCTCGCGCAACTAGTTGCGGAAGGGATACAGCATCGCGTATGTGTGTTAGTGTGTCCGTTACAGCTTGTGGGCAAGATTTAGAGAAAACCCTTTGACTATCAATTCTCAGCTTCCATATACTTGTTGGCATTTTAAAAGAATGAAACCTATTTTTTTTTCAAATTAATCAGTAAAATATATCTTTAAATTTTGCGTTTTTTCATCCTTAATATACTGAAAATTTATGTACTACTTGAAAAAATTCATTTCTACTAATTCGGATTAGACTGAAAGTTTATGTTCAAGAACGATGGAAAATTTTCTCTTCCGCTTAATCAACTTGATAAAGTCTGGTCACTTCGATAGACTTAATATCCATCTGTTAACGAGCTGGTGCTTCTCATTTATCGGCTTGGAGAATTCACCCGGAGTATAGGCCTACTGTTTTCAGTTTAATTATCGCGGGAAATGAAGAATGGTCAGTAATTGTAAGAACTGAAATGTTTGATAGAACATTTCCGGATTTTATTCTTTCGCTTGCTGCTCTCTTTATTAGGGTTTTAAATCTCGATGAGATTATTATAGGTGTAGGCTTTTATTTATCCCCTCCAACTTTGCCAGGGGAAAATGATGTTGTCTATTGCTAAAAATTGAGTTCATTTTTTAAAACTGTTTATTGTTCACATGGTGAAATATTATGATGCATCTTCTTCACGCACTTTGATAAAAATTGTAGTGCGCTGATTTGGTCCCAGATTCGTCTTTTAAGTGCATGTTTTTGCATTGCTATCCGTTTTCGTCCGTCGTCGTGTGTACAACCAAATTTGGCACAAAGCATGGTTGAATAATTGAATGGGAACGAAAATTGTGAATTTCATGATCCCTGTCCCCCTGGGACCAGAGGGGTGGAGTCAAAACCACTAATATTAATGAAATCTTTAAAAATCTTCTTATTTACTCCTGGACATCAAGCAGTCAAACTGTTGGCATAATAATAATCAACATTGAGTCCTCTACAAAAATTATGAAAGTCATGGCCCCTGGGGGGTCAGGGGTTCCAGAGCAGGGCGGGGCTTTGTAGATTATATAGTGAAAATGCATAAATTCTTTGAAAATCTTCTCTGCTCCTGGGTATGAAATAAACTAACCAAGTACAAAGTTATGTTGATTAACACTTTACAATTTCCTGTACTGTCATGCAACATACACTGAATGTTCACGTCATGGAAACAGAAATTTAATGATTATCCCCGCGAAAATCTTAATTCTGGTGAACACGTTTCTCTAAAGTTAATATGCCGTAAATAATATTTAAGGCTATATTTTACAAAAATAACTTTTCTTATTTGATGAGATTTTTGAATTTTCAGAAAAAAAAATAAAACAGAAGTCGATATAAAGTAAGGATTAAATGAACTTTTTAAAGTGCGTTAAGATGAACATTGCGGGGAAACGGTATATGCGTGATTTTGCAGTTAGAAATAAAAATGGTATATGACATTCAAAACGTGATTGCGGGGAAAGGACAAATTTAATGCTGCGACTTTGTTGCACAAAATTGTGAGATAATCATGGTATTCCCATTTAAAAGTTCTGTGTGTAAATTAGGGCTTTAAGGTATATAGTGAAAATGTATTAATTCTTTGAACACTTTTCCTTTGTGCCTGGTTAATATGTCAATGATCTAATTACATATTTAAGGCCATCATTTTTTTTTTCAGGTTTAGAGACAAAGACTTTGTACTAAAGGTTTTGAATTTTCAGAAAATAATAAACACACATTTTTTTTTCCGTTTTGTCAAATTTGAGAGAATATGATTTAATGTTATAAAAAGAACTCGTACAATTTTTCTCATTTAAATAATGAAAATGTTATTGTGGGTAAATTGTAAAATATTGAAGTACTTTAGCAGTTTGTGAAAAGCAAGCCATATAAAAATACTGATGACATATAATGTGGCATTTCTCTTTATAATAAAATATACATGTGCAATTTTGTTGCACAATGACAAAAAAAAAAATGTATGTACTGAATTAAAAAAAAATCTGTGTGTAAGTTATTACCCTCCCTGTTATCTAAACACCATTCTTTAGAAAAGGGTCGCTTATGCATCAATTTAACTATGGGATAAGTTAATTCCATTTGAGGAAGAAATAAACAATAGCCTGAAGAAATAAAAAAAAAATTCATCTAATAAAAAGCAAGTATATACAAATATATATACAGGCATTTAGTATCGTTTGTGGCAGCCAAAAAAAATTTTTTACACTTAATTGAAAAAAATGTTCACCCTACTCCCAAATACTCCCTGTCTGTTTAATGATGGGAATTATAATTTTAGGTATCAAGTATATTTTAGAACAATGTCTACACATTCAATTTACACATATTGAAAAATGACGATCGAAGAGTTTTAAAGAATTGATTTTTTAAAATAAATTTTGATCAACATCACAAAATCTATTTCACTGGCCCGAACTGGCAGATGATAAAATGAATTAAATGTTCTACTTTCCTATTTGCAACATTATGTGTCCAGTGGCAAGGGGCCTGTTAGGATAGCATAAAAAAAAAATGAATGTACAAATTTCGATAACTTATTCCCCCCCCCCCTCAAAAAAAATTATTTCCTCCTCCTATGGGATTTACTAAACCTATAAATAAAAAAATGCTGGCCTTATGATGAAGAAAGGTACCTCTTTTAAAATTGATAATTTCAGGGCCCCTGGGTCAGGGGTATGGGGGGGGGGGGAGTTCCTAAAAATAAATTAATGCTTTGAAGTCTGCTCTTTGATAAGCAATAGTGCCTCTTTCAAAATTGGGAATTTCATGGCTTTTGGATTAAGACAATTGCTGGAAAGTTGTAACATGATATTCGGGTGACCTATAAGGCCCATGGGCCTCTTGTTTTTCTCAAAATGCTTTGCTACACTGTATAAGATATATATAGAGGGAGCGCTTCAACCCCCCTTTTTTCGGATTACAAGATTCAATGAAAAAAATTCATGGATCCCCAGGAAACGCAGAAGTATCGTAAAATACGTAGTCCGTATGGAGAGTCAAGTTTATGAAGAAAATCAAAATTCTACTCTCATCCTTGTATGGAGAGGAATGTTTACGAAAAATAGAAAATCTCAACACCGTGAACTATTATTATACATGTATATAAAGTTTCCGGGGTTTGAGCAAGGATTTTATTTAAGGGGCGGAGGCTTTTCAAACATTTTTTCGGCGTCGGAGATTTTTTTTTTTATTTTTGCCAATTTGAACTGGGGGGTCCGCACCATTCAAGCCCATCGGGTTTTATATTGTCTTCTTTCTTCGCTTTGCATAAGTAAATTATGATTTCAGCGGTATTTTGTGTATTCTAAATATTGTGCCTTTTGGAAGTAACATTCTGTATGAATTAAAAATGTCATCTTGGACGCTGATTAGTTGAAATACATATGTAATTTGATGATCGTTGGGGTGTCAGTACCATATTTCCACAGATGTATGTTTACAATATGGAAGGTTTTCTTTAGATGCAAAGACATTTCACAAGTTTAATTGCATGACCTCTCGATGTACATTGTCATTTTTCATTACGAAAAACCATATTGTTTCTGCGGGTATTCTCACAATTTACGCATATTACATGCACCTCTAAGATATACTTAGGTATGTAAATTACTGAAACTTATCATACCTGATATGTTTTTGTTAGGCATATGAGAAACTGCCCAAATACGTATGCCTGTTATGTCTTCCCACTCCCCACCAAGATGCCATGCATTTTGCCCCTGGATGATTTTGTTTTAAAAATTTTTAAGCTCTGCAATACTCACATTTAATTTTCATGTAAGTTATGCCCCCAAGATGCAATTCACTTTGATTTATGTGAAAATTGGACTACTAACAACCCTCCCACCTCCAGATGATTTTGTCAATTTTTTTTGTTCTTTCTTCCTTTTATTTTAAACGTAACTTCTGCTCTAGAACTCTCAAATTTTGCCAGTGTACGTAGTTCCAACTCCGATGATCCTTACTTGCTGGTTCGAATCCACTGCCGGACGTGGAGACCGGACCTTCGGATGATACCGTATAAACCGAGGTCCCTTGTCGCAGTAGGTGCTGGCACAGAAAAGATCCCTCACTGCTCAATGGCCCTAAGTGCAGAGTGAAGGACAAAATTTGTAACTATCCATCGTCAAGTAGCGGCGTCTCCATATTAGTGAAAAATTCTGGAAAGGAACATTAAACAACAGCATATATAGTTTCAATCGATCAATTCAGCTCGAATGCCAACGTGTTTATATAGCTCTCCTCACTAGTCCGATAGCCCTGTTTAATGAACATGATGGCTCTGGGTTGTATCCTTTCGAGCTTGTCTGTCTATATCTCCTTTTTTGGTGAGGGTCCCAGACTATGGCGATATATTCCATAATTCATCTTACCTTGGAGATATACGTTACGTTCCTGCAGTTTTCAGTGCAAGTTTTTTTCGTGTGTGTCAACATCACAACTTAAATTACTTACCAACCATGGCTACTGACCTTGATATATTTTTTTTGGGTTGGCCTATAAAATTTATAGATTTCAGCGGATCTTTTAGGAATCCCCTTATTTCAAAAGCAGTCTTTTAGAAGCAAGTTGAATGTAAGGACAATAAATTTTCCCTGCAGTCGCTCGTATTTTAAACAAAATATTTGCAGCACTTCGGAAATGCTCTGGAATTGTAGCCCTTTTCCAGGAAACATCCGGTTAAAAAAATCAGAGAAGGCTACATTATTGCAGCTACTCTTCATTGTTTGACCAAGACATTTTTAAACAGGTTTGATCAACTCGAAATGTTTTTAAACTAACGAGATTTATTGTCCAGAAGCCACAACTAAAGGATATTTATCAACAAAGCTATTTCTCTTGCATTCCTGTAAATCTAGAAAAGTTTTGCCGGTATCTTTCTGATACTAAAATCCCTATAAAATTCCTGTTTTTGTCCATCATTACTTGACATGATGATGTTTATGCATAATGTTATCAAGATTGATGATAATGTTCTACAGTACAGTGCTACACAGATCCTAAATGCCTAATGAGACCCGATATTTCGGCTAAATATATCAAATTGTAAATAAGAAGTTTAAAAATATGAGTACGAATTTCAAACCAGACTGTTTAAAAACAAATTTCTGGAAGTGTGACAGTATTGAGCTTATTACGCAGTAGGACCCCCAGTCTGACATTTCAGAGTATAATTGCTAGTGACAATCCTAGATATGTTAGCGGAAATTTGTGATCATGAAATTAATAAGCTTGGCTGTTGACCGAAATCGCATAGTATATAAATAATAATCACACTAAAGTCAACTGTACTGTTTTTTCATGGCGCCTTAAAAAAATTCCGAGAAAAGAAAAAAAAATTACTAATTTGAAGCTTGTATTTCATTTCTTAAAATAGTATCGGATATGTTAAGAAAACACTCTTTTTGCAAGAAAGTTTTTAATTGGTAATATTACAAAGCCATCCTAAAGGGCTTTAATGATTTATGAAAAAGATACATGTATTCTTGTGCAAAAGAGTTTTTCTCTTTTAAATGTAAATGTTTACAAAATCGGGGTAAAATTACAAATGACATTCTCTTTTACGGAACAGGGAATCATGTCCAGTGTGCCCTATCAAGATAACTGACTTTAATCAAGATAGGTGGAAGCCCTGTAACTTCAAATTATTTGTCTGCCTGTCTTGAGATTTCACATTGATAAGACCCAACATATGTTTTTCAAACGAGTTTAGAGAATTTCAGACAAAGTAAGTTATTGGTTGTTGATGTTCCATGTTAATCCCTCAATCTGTAGACCTCTGTCTTATCAGATATGCACAGTTTGATAATTAATAATATAAAACAATGTTCTGACCTCTCATCTATGTATTTTGCTGTACTCAGTACTAATTCTATTGCATTTTTCACTGTGTTACGTGACTTGCATAAAACAAAAATTCTTAAGGAAAATGTTTTAAATGATGTTAGACATAAGTGCATTTTGCTGGAAAATTGGATATAGATTAAAATAATTAACATCGTCTACCTGAGACATGCAGTTTGGGTAATTCCGGAAGCACGTCCAATTTAGCCTCGGCTAAAATTCCTTATATATTTTGAATAAAATTGCCTACATACAATCAGTTTTTAATCCTACGTAGATTTTCCATGTGAGGAAAATCTGGCCACATTTGGTAGTTTAATCACAAAACAATCAATTGAATATTCTGCAAAAAAGTTCGTACTACACTCGTCTGACAAATAGTCAGGGTGAAAGCATACTAACAAGTATGTCGACAGAAGAATCGACAAACATTTTGTGTTTTCTGAGGAGCAAGGCGGTACTAAGGGATCACTTGACCCGGCGTCTGTCCGTCCGTCTGTCTTTCTGTCCGTCTGTCACAGATTGTATCTCAATAACTGTAAGAGATAAGGATCATATTTTGCAAATTCATTGCTTGGCACTATGGCATTTGTAAATTACCATGGTTACCGCCCTCGTGACCTCCCTTGTCCTTTGACATACCTTACTTAAAATGAAAAGTGCCAATAAACAGCATATTTTTTACATTTCCAGGGGGTAATTCTGTGCCATTTTTTATGTGTACTAATTGTCATAAAACATGAAAAATACCAGCGATACTATTCACTTAACCTTTGACCTACTTTACGAAGAAATCCCCAGACAATTTAATTTAACTTTAGTTTTTTGAGTGGTGGGTGTTGATAATTAATATTAATGCATGTTTATGGGATTATAATACTGTTCTTTGAAACTGTTTGATATTCAGCCATCAAACAAACTGATATTTAAGTATTATGATCCCACAACGGATCGTGTACACATGTAAATTGATAAATAATTATGTTTAATGATTAATTATCCATCTGATTGACAGACTCTGTCGCAGTCTTCTACTATGTGTTTGTGTTTTCTGTGCATTTATGAACTATCATGCCAGTTTTTTTTTTTGGCATGAAATACTTTACATATATTTAGTTACATCTTTAAAGAAGCTAAAGGCAGGCGATCATTTGAACATTCTAGTTGTCAAACCCTTTCATACACGATTATGGAGAAAGATAACGGAACTTGACTGCTACTCAGTCATAGAGAAAAATGATGCACAGTTATCATATAGTTGCTTGGGTTGACAAAAATTAATTTCTTACCTCGCTCGTTGTGGCCCATGTTGAAGAATTGTTCTCAAAACTTCCATACGAATCCATTTTAAATTAAAAAAAAATACTTCTTTCTTACTCCTGTATCTTTCTCTGTCCTCTAAACACTCAAATAAACTCCAGATACAAGAACAATGAATTAAAACAACACTTCCCTCTCAGACGAATAAAAAATGTTGATAGAAATTTTATATCGACGTATAAAAGCATGAATTTGAATGTATCTTACGGTGTCTTGCGTGTGTCACGTGATCAGTAAGAAGCAAATTAAATGGCCGATCTCTAAGACTAAGTATCTATAGCGCATTTAGTTTATATGAAGGTTTATGAAACGAAGGGGTTACTTGCATCAATAGATAACCGCTTGAAACTCTGTTAATCGTTTGAGGAGACGACCTGATGATGCGTGAATGGTTTCAATCAATAGCCTCTAGAGTACAACTCATTTATAATGCTTCCTGCAATTTAAGGCTAACATGTTGATACTTTGTTTTTTGTTCCTATCGCACCTGCTATTAAAATTTGCTTACTCTAAAAACTTACCAGCAGGAATCATCAGAAGAAGAGCTTTATTTACGATATCATTCATGTTATCAAATTAGAGCGCCGTACAAGAATGCTGATTATTTCCCTGGCAGAAATACAGGATTGATAGACAAGCTATTTATTCAGATGTAACTTAACGGGATATTATGTTTGTTACACATTAAAATACTTATCGATAAAACGGTTTATCGTGAATGTACCATTTTGAACATACATGTGCATGTAAAATGAATGAAGTTAAAAATGCTACCTATAGGCAATTACGCAAATATATAATGATGGAAATAGAAAGGGAAGGTCTATTCAGCCTTAGGATCATAATTCAAATCGTCTTACTTTGTCCACACGTACTTCTATATTGTCAAGTACTATTTTGTCTTCATATAATTCTGTTATTTTCAAAATACATTATCTCTTGAGTTACTATAATCTTTCATAATTTAGACTAGGCTTGCAATATTTTAACTTTTCTACACATTTTATCAACATGTAGTCTAGCCCTGTAGTATCTTTATGAGTCTACACACATTGTTATCCCAATATGTATTGAATCAGCATCTTATACTAAGATACTTGCACTTATTTGTTTCCTTTACCCACAAATATAAGTGTGTCTATGTACAGTTTTACTTTTTTAATCATTAGATATTTTGCAAGCGCAACATTTATCTGCCATCAACCAAATCTCTTATATATGTTATAGCATAAACTCATTGCTTATATTTTTAGCTCACCTGAGCAAAAAGCTCAAGTGAGCTTATCTGATCACATTTTTTCCGTCGTCCGTCCGTCTGTTAACTTTTGGCATTTTAGACTTCTTTTCAAGAATCACTGGGCCAATTTTAATCAAACTTGGTGCAAAGCATCCTTGGGTGAAGGGGAGATAAACTTTTAAAAGTGAAGGGCCAAGTCCCCTTATAAAGGGAGGTAATCAACAAAAGAAAAAAATATGGTGGGGTCATTTAAAAGTATTCTAAAGAGACACAATCGCAACTTCTGGGGCCTTTCCGACTAGCGGAAAAACAACCTCGAATGTATATGGAAGCCGCCATGACAACCCTCCTTTTTCAAGATCTTGGATATAAATGCATGGAGACCTTTTATCTGTGGAATATGGAGTTTAACTTTATTCAATGTAATGATATTACCTAAAATATATCATAGAAGGGACTTCTAACTCCGTCTATCCTAAATTTGAATAAACAGGAAATGTATAAATTTTTAACATCCGGTGATGTTAATACATTCGAGGTTGTTTTCCGAACTCTGACGGAAAGACCCGAGATGATGTGATTGGAAGAGCCACTGAGCTAGAAAAACTGAAACTTTTGTGGAAGCTTCCTAGAGTAGTGTAAATTTTAAGTTGTTCAAATCATGACCCCCGGAGGAAGGGCTGGGCCACAATGGGGAATCAATGTTTTACATAGAAATACATGTATGTAGGAAAAACAATAATTTTTTTTTATCAAGAAATCAATGGTCAGAAAAGCTGAAACGTATGTGGAAGTGTAGATTCTAAATTTTGAATCTCATGTCCCCCTTGGGGTCGGGCGGGGCCACAATAGGAAATCAAATTTTACAGAGAAATATTTAGGGAAAAACTTTTAAAATATTTTTCTCAAGAACTACTGGGTCAGAAACGCTGAATTTTATTTGGAAGCATCCTTTGGTAGTGTAGATCCTAAATTATTCAAATTATGGCCCCTGGGGATAGGGAGGGGCCACAATAGGGAGTCAAAGTTTTACATAGAAATATATAGGAATTTTTTCTTTAATTCTTCTCAAGAACAACCTGTCGGAAAAGCTGAAACTTCTGTGGAAGTATCCTGGGGAAATGTAGATTCCAATTGTTTCAATCATGACCCCCCTTTAAAAATATTCTTAGAAACTACTGAGCAAGAAAAGCTGAAATTTACACGAAAGCATACTTGGGTAGTGTAGATTTTAAATTGTCCAAGTTATGACCCTTGGGGTAGGGTGGGGCCACAAAAAGTATTACAAGAGGGAATCTGGTAAAGAATAGCATTGACAAAGCTACTCAGGTGTACGATGTGGCCCATGGACCTTTTGTTCATTATATACTTCGTAATTTACTAAGAAGCTATAAGCTTCGCCTGTCTTAGTATATATTTATATACATTATTCCGTTTTGTCCTATTTTTAAAACAGACCGGTAATAAGGCGCCTTATTTTGCTGCATGTTTATTATTCAATTTTATACCGCGGTGATCATAGATTTACATACACAACTTGTAAGCTTGAACACCGGAATTCCCTACAACAGCAGCAGAAAATGAACAGATTTTTTTTTACCTTTTAACCCTTCAAAATGTCTCTATTTCCTTTCTTTAAGTTTTTTTTAGATAAGAAGAGAAAAAAGGCAGTCAAAAAACTTTTGTGAAAACGGTCTTAAAGTTATTATAACTTTGAGATCACTGGCAAGACAAGATTTTCAGAGAAAAAAAAGTTTTAATACATTTTTTTCACTTATAAAAACAGTCATTGACAGTGATGTCCCGTTTGGAATTTTCTAAGCATTAAAACAAAGCTATTGTATAGAAGTAAACAAAGGCACGTTTGTTTTTAATGGATAGAATCAATACTACAGCAAGAAAGAAAAGCAGTGATGACATCCATTTCCTTCCTTGCTGTAGCTTGAAGAATGTCGACACGCTCAGCAATCTGTTGTGGCTGTAATGGTGGAGGGGCAGTGAGGATTTGCATCCTGTATTGGACACGTGCATCTTTTGAGACACCCTTGCTGATAATTTTCTTGAGATGGTCTTTTTCAACTATCGGTTGTTTTCGTACTTTCTTGTATTCTACGTGAAGGTCAAAACTTATAAAACAGTCAATGAAACTATTAGGAGACTTAAGGTAATTGTGACATGTTTGGGAATTGACACCCTGTGATTTCGAGAAATTAACGACTTCAGTGTATGCATCTCTATGCATAATTTTGAGGAGAAGTCCAGCCTACCCTTACCCATTGTCCAACACATTCTTTGTACGTTCGCAAGCTGGTTTTCCTGATTATCAGTGCCTGTCCGTAGTGGGATATGATATTTTCTTTAAAAATTTCTCCATAGTGGTAAATTTAGATACTCTTCTGGGACACCATAGAATCTTTCAATTTCTTTTTCAATCGTTTTGTACTTCAACTCCTTTTTTTAGGTCACCTGAGTAAACCTTCTCTGCTCCTGGGTATTAAATACGCAAACTAAGTACATAGTTATGATGAGCAAGAGTGCCTCTACCAAAATTGTGAATTTCATGGCCCCAGGATCAGGGGTTCTGGTGTTAGGGCGGGGCTCTATTGATTATCTAGTGAAAATACATGAATTCTTTGAAAATCTTCTTCTCTGCTCCTGGATATTGAATAAACAAACTAAGTGCATAGTTATGATGAACAAGAGTGCGTCTACCAAAATTGTGAATTTCATGGCCCCAGGGTCAGTAGTTATGGTGTTAGGCCGGGGCTCTATTGATAATATTGTGAAAAAAAAAAACATAAATTCTTTGAAAATTTTCTTCTCTACCCCTAGATATTAATTAAACTAATGAAGTACATAGTTATGAAGAGCAAGAATGCCTCTTCCAAAATTGTGAATTTTATGGCCCCAGGGTCAGGGATTCTGGTGTTAGGGCGGGGCTCTATTGATTATAAAGTGAAAAATGAAAATTTTCTTAAATCTTTGAAAATTTTCTTTTCAGCTCCTGGGCATTAAGCAGATGAACTACATATATAGCTATGATGAACAAGGGCCATTTTTCAGAATTGTGAATTTCAAGTCCCTTGGGTCTATAAATGAGATGTATTGTAATTGTGCTTTGAACATCTGTGCTCATAGTAAAAACTTAAAAATTTAAAAATTTTGAAAGATTGTAAAAAATAGTTTTTAGATGCATAGTAAATAATACATATACCTCACTGTTTTTTAGACCAATTTGAAGGCAAATGTGGCAGTCAAAGACAAAAGAATGGCAAAGCTGGAGGGAAAGATTATGTCTTCATCACACAGATATTCCTCAGTATCTTAACAAGTAAGATGTGATTTCTTGTAAAACATTAATGACAATTCATTGTTCAGTATTCTACATGCATTCAGAATTGGTTGAATATCGGGGGGAGGGGGTCCTGTCCACAAGTACCTGTGGAATTCTTTTAGTATTTGGTGAATTAGAAGAGAATTGTTTAAGGTTCAACACTATTCTGATAAGAGTGATAACTCTTAATGACATCAGTATCTTTTATTCCTTTATAGCTTTCTCATTTTGAAATGGTTTATTCATCTGATTTTAATTTGCATAACAAACTTTGCTATAATTGTTAGTATCGTACTTACATAGTACATTTTTCTTTGAATAATCATAAGAGTTAAGGTGTTATTTCAAGTTAATGATAACTCCATTATTTTTCTGACAGGGCAGTGTAGATGACCAGCAGGTTGTGAGGGATGGCCTGAACAGTGTACGGGTCAGCTTTAAGAGAGGGGATCCACAACTCCATATCCTGGACACCTTAGAACAGAGTGTGTCCTCCCTACTAGAGAAAATCGACGAAAATAACAGTACATCAAGTAATGGAAGTCACCAGGTGTTTAGTCAAAAAGAAAAAATATAGCAAAAAGTAGGGGTAGTTTTTAATGGGATTTTATTTAGAACTATTTATTGTTCACAGTTGTGAAAACACATTTAGCGCTTCCTCAAAGTGTTAACTCATTATATGAAACCATTTTGTGTAAAGTTTTTTTTTTTTTTGGAGTAATGATGGATTTTTCCCTCAAACTTACTTAATGCTACTAGATAAATTCATATTCTATACAAATTGTATTTACTGAATTATTTTCTTTTAGTTTTAATGATTAGGTTTATAAATTATGATGATATCATATTTATTTAACATTCTTGTAGTTGTAGTTATTAAACCAGTGAATCTAGTCCTCTGGGTTACCTGTGCTGCGTCATTACAAGGCTGATGACGTCATATTTGACGAAAGACTTTCTTCTATCACTAGACTGTATTGCCATTAAGTATTGTAATTATACCCCACGCAACTAGTTGCGTGAGGTATAATGTTTTTGACCCGTCCGTCAGAGTGTCAGTCAGTCAGTCCTTTTTTTGTCAGCACAACTCCTCATAAACCGCTGCACAGAATTTCATCAAACTTTGCAGGTATTTAGGACACAATGTGTAGATATGCATATTACCAGGAAATTCCGATTCCATTTTTTTCTCCGGGAATTTCCGCACTTTTTAACTTAGGCATCTGGCCATACCTTGAATCTAGAGATGAACAGTTTGTCAGCACAACTCCTCATAAACCGTTGCATAGAATTTCATCAAACTTTGCAGATATTTAGGACACAATATGTAGATGTGCATATTACCAGGAAATTCTGATTCCTTATTTTTTCTGGGAATTTCCGCACTAAAAACTTAGGTTTTTGGCCATACGTTTTATATAGAGATGAACAGTTTGTCAGTGCGACCCTTCATAAACTGCTGCACAGAATTTCGTCAGACTTGGCAGATATTTAGGACACAATGTATAGATGTGCATTTTACCAGGAAATTCCAAATCCTTTATTTTTCTGGGAATTTTGGGCACTTTACAACTTAGATTGTTGGGGATATCTTGAATATAGTGATAAACAGTTTGTCAGTGCAACTCCTCAATTACCGCTGCACAGAATTTCATCAAACTTTGCAGATATATAGGACACAATGTGTAGATGTGCATATTACCGGGAAATTCCGATTCTTTTATTTTGTCCGGGATTTTCAGCACTTTGAGTTATGGGGGAGCGTGGGGTATGTGAGCTTGCTCACTTTTTCTTTCATTTTACAAGATTTTATAAATAATTGATAAAATAAATAGATTCAAGTTGTTATTTACGCATGATCATATCGTTAATTAATTTTGTGGCTTGTTAAATTTCAATGACGTCACAATTAAACTTCCAATACGGTGTACAAGGAATGTGAACTCTGACCTTCCTTAACATAGCTGAGTTACAAGGTAGCAATATATTATTTCATCATGTGTCTGGAAAATGTTAAGGCACCAATATTCATCTGTCTTGAGGTTTTGTGTCGAATAATATGAGTTTGGTTGGTCTAAGTCAGCAAGATTTGGGAGATAAGAACTTTTTGAGAAACAGTACTATTGTTATCACAATACTGTAGAAGTACATTTTTCCTTGTGGTATTAATTTATGCTATGTACGTGGTCATAGATTTTCCGTGGAAATTTGTACAAGCATACTTATAAAAATGTAAGGCGTATAGTGACAGTTCAAGAAATCTGCGTAATTTTCTACCCGCAGACTAAACAGAAATTGAGATTCCGCGAAATTATGCTGCTTGGAAAAAGTACGTCTACAGTATATTCAACACACAGCACTTAATAGGTTTAAGCATATTGTATGCTTCTGAATCAGCAATTTATCATCTTCGAAAAAATTCCATGTCTCTTTCACTTTCGGTATATTTTGAAAAATTTTACGCAATTTATCATCTTCAAAAAAATTCCATGTCTCTTTCACTTTCGGTATATTTTGAAAATTTTTACTAAGTAATATATGTATCAAGTGCTTTTAAAATTATTTTCATGCAAGAAAATTTTTCATCTGAGTGCACATCTTAAACATTTTTCTATTCAATTAAACACTGAAATAATGCTATTGAAAAACAAACTTTTAACTTAAGTAGAAATTGACATATTTCTTTATTCAGTTTTCTTTTCAATTTTCTTTTAATTTTTTTTTACACAGTGTAATCATTTGTCTCAGATCAGTGGAAGGTTTCCATAAGAATGTATAAAACGGTGATGTGTTCTCCGGAAGAGAAGAAACTTTTTATATATTTAACTTATTATGTGTGTGTTGTATAGTAGTCCGCAGTATTATTGCCTCTACACAGTTGTAAGCAGACATCATTCCTTGATTATGATGTTGAAACTGCCTTACAATCCAAAATGTTTGAACATGTAGGAACATTTTTTTTTTGTTTTCGCATTTGTGAATAAATGTTGAAAGATGGTTAAGTATTGTTGTTTTTTTCTTGCAATACTAATTGTTGAAATGAGTATATATGATAAGAGACAATTTCCCCCTAAAAATAAACATTTTAGAATGTCATTCAGATATGTTTAATTGATATGTATTTTGTAGAAGAGATTATATATGAAAAATTTCCAATATATTTTTCACATTTATATGCACTCACTGGCTGTAAATGACATGAGAAATAATCCTAATTTTGCTATCTAACAAAAAGGCAAAATTATGCCCTTTTCTTAGTGTTGGTGTTAGGGCGGGACTCTATTGATTATATATAGTGAAAATGCATTATTTCTTTGAAAATCTTCTTCTCTGTTCCTAGGTATTAAATAAACTGACTAAGTAGTACATAGTTACGATGAGCAAGAATGTTTCTACCAAAATTGTGAATTTTATGGCCCCAGGGTTAGGGGTTATGGTGTTAGGGTGTGGCTCTAAAATGATTATACACAGTAGTGAAAATACATTACATCTATCTATAAAAATCTTTTTTCCCTACTCTTGGGTAATAAGCAGATGAACTACATATATAGTTATGATGTGCAAGGACTCTTTTTCCAGAATTGTGAATATCAAGGCCTCTGGGTCAGGGATATCAAAGAGGGGTGGGGCCGTATTTATATACTGAAAATGAATTGTTTGAAATCTGCTCCTCGGTGTTAATCAAACATTTTTGATAAGCAAGTGTGCTTTTTCAAAAATTGTGCAATATGTAGACTTAGGTTCAGGGGTTCATGTGTGGTAGGGGCACTTCTGATTATTGCTGAATGTTATTGATTAGTTGAAATGCATTTTTTGTTCCCCTACCCTGCTTATGGGTATTCATGGCTATCAGTTTCTGATACACTGTTGACGTCCGTGTGGTAGGCATCTTCTTCGCTATCCCTTGTGGGTTGATTTGATGCATCTTCAGTAGAATCATCTTCTGACTGATTCTCAAAGAGCTTTTTTAGCCTTCATAAATTGCTTCCTTTTCTTACATTCACTCTGTCTCTGGGGCTGGCTTTTTTCTTTTGTCAAAACCTCTTTCTCTAGTAAAGAATCTGATCTATCCAAGTCTCTTAAAGCTTCATCTGCAACGAATGAAACTAGCTTCTCACCTTGCTTCCTTTGGGGGGGGGGGGTCGCCAGCACACCTGGTGCATCTTGGTCTTACTCTTCGGTGTCTCCAACGATGCGAACGTTTTAACCTCGCTTTGGTGGGTGGTGAAATCTTCAGCATACCCGATGTATCGTTCCCCACCCCTCTCATATGGTTGCTGTAATTTTTCATCTACAGCACCTACAAGGTATGCAACAAGCCTCTCGAAATGCTTCCTTGTGGGTGTGTTTTCGAGCTCATCTGGATCGCCTTGGTTTTCATATTCTTCTGTAACGATACGAACATTTTTATCTCGCTTCGGTGGGGGTGAAAGATCCATCATTCCCGGTGTATCTGTATCATTTTCCTTCTCATCTGGTTCCTCTTAACTAAAGGGCACTACATTTACTAGGCCTTTCAACAAATTTTAAGTTTCACATATGGTAAAAAAAACATTGTATAGATAGATTTATAGTACATGAAATTATCAAAAAAGATAATAAATCATGCATACTTTTAATTACATCATTAAAAAGTTTAATCATTTATAATTGACTTTTCCGATGTTGTGTTTAAGGACAGGTAACCCAGGTGTGAAAAATGACCAACTTAGTGCCGATTTATGAGTTATCGTTTATAGGAATGACATATAGGCTGCTTCAGCATTGGTATTGTTATATACACAAAAGGGTTCCTTACATTGTTTTGTACACAAACAGTTTTGACCAAGAGAAAGAGAATGCCTTCACTCTACCTGAAATAACAGGGTCAAATGAATAGGGAACAGACTATATTCAATAGTTTTAACTCTCTTTGACGATTTTTATAAAGAAGAAAATTTGATGTCATGTTTTTTGTGTTCGCGCTTTTTCGCTTCCTGTGTAAATATATATATTTTTACAAGTAAATGCAACAATTGATCATCTTAGTTGTGTTACTAAGCACGAAGGGGAACGACCGAGTATAAGAATTTAAATTGGTAAGAACTGAGAAGGAGGGTAGATTTCACTTTTTTATTTTAATTAAAAATTTTAATTATAGGCAGTAAACCGGTGTCTGCAACTACTAGTATACAGTAAATAAGTTTAACATTGGTGCTAAATTTTAAAACCATTGGATTCTTCTGAGAGCAAAGAAACACTTGGGAAATGCTAAAAACTGCCTTGCATGTAAACAGTTAGATACCCCGAGCCTGCTCTAAACAAGTTTCAGTAGTGCGTTATCGTTCATAACACCGACCCCTAGCGGCAGTTGAAAGGCCTACATTTACAACTTGACGTGGATCTTAGCCTTTAAAACAAATGTTTCAGAAAAATCTTTCTCCGTATCTTGAATAAAAGAAATAAAAGAAAAAGGAAAGAAATTTTATTGCTCGTCATTTGGGAATAAATGAAATAGGATAGAGACAAAGGACACTTTATACTTTGCCTTTCTCCATCAAAGTCATTTGGAGGAGAGGGTGACGCCTCGTGTTGTGTAAGAGGCTCATAGTCTTTCTTGATCCTTTTTGCTTTGACGAATTGTCGCGCCTCTGCCGGTATCTCCAGATGGCCGTAGCTCTGAAGATTCTCCATCACCTCCTGTTTCCCATATTCTGTGTCTACTATATTGTCCGGGTTATAATACAGATATATTTTTTGCCTTTTCGTGACCATCAAAGATGGTTTTCTCAATAAAGGCACCTCTCTCCCTGTCCACTGGTCCCGTCTTACATTTATTCATGTGCAACCTAAGCCTGTCTTGGCGGTCATTTTAAAAATATCTATTGAAAAATATGAGAATAATAATAATATGGTAGGAATCTAAAAGTAAAGAATGAAACCAAAACGCGAGCAATAAATCGTAATCTACTTACATGAAGGAATAACTACAACACAGGTAATGTTCGTCCCTGCTCTTGGCTTCCTTAACAGGGTTAAGTCCTATGTCGTCATCTTTATCCTGCTGACATCGCCTTTACTTTCATTCCTTTCTTTGTCCCTTTCTCCTGTATGGATTCCTCAGACTTCTTCACTTTTTCTTCAACAAATATACATAACTGGACTTTCCAGTCTTCTGATAGCTTCTCGTACTCCTTATTCAGAAAGAAAAGTAAAAAAGTAAATTTTATCTAAAGTCGGCATTTTATACATTGTATAACAAGAAATATGAGCTCTGTAGAACTCTTTAACCGACTATCACAGTTAAAATATCACAATAAAACAATTACAACATAAATTAACATGCAAAAACACATGTACATATATACACATATGGCAGATAAAACAAATTTTTAAGAATTAAACACATTTTAAGAATTAATCATTTTAAAGAATTAATTACAGAAAAAAAAAACAATCAAAAGCAAAATGATTGCATTAAGAGGAACAAAAATAAAGTAGATAATTATTATAAAATAAAAATAAATAAACATCACATTAAAGCAAATTAAATTAAACCATACGATTAACCCATAAAGTCAGATTAAAAAGCAATATTTGTATTAATGAAAATAATAATGATAAATTTGAAAGTTTAGAAAATTAAAAAAAAATCAACAAGATAAAGCTAAAACAAATTGAGAAAAATAATTTATGTTCCTCACCAATACACATCCTGCCTAGTGATTGGGTCAATCCCTACCTACATAGGCAAGGTATGCATTATGAGGATAAAGAAAAAAGTAATATTGACCAAAAGGCAAAAATTTAAAGAAAATAGTATCCTGGAGAGATTACACTTTTGCCATCATATGATGTTACTTCAAAGGTTTAAGTCCCCAGAGTCCTTATTATAGGAATTTTTAAAGTAAATAACAAAGTTTAATTTATAAATATAAAACAAACACTAGAAAACAATAATAGGAAAGCAGTTCTTCCAGGGATTCCTGTGAGGATTTTACATTCTTTAATACCTTCATTAATATCACCTTTCTAAAGATTCGACAAAGACACTTATCTCAATGGTATGCTCCACCACGCAATGCTTAATCCACTTGTTAAAGGAATTAGATTTTGTGCATGCCATTTTTGAAAATACATATTGTATACATGTATTAACATATGATATTTAGTACAAACCATATGAAATCTAATTTAATTAATTTTAGGAGTTTCTAATTTAAAAAACTATATAGAGAACAATAAACGAAACAATGTGATTCGACAATAGCATTTACCAACGAATAACGTGACAGTCAAATATTTATTTCAATTAACAAAAAAAAAGGTTGCCCCTATAAGGATTTTTTCACACCATAATCAAAGAAAAGTTGTGTAAATGGAGAAATGCGTTCCTTGGCAACCAACAACACTACATCGTCTCCATTTAGTTTTCTTACCTCTAATTTTAGGTTGCGTTTGGTTCTTGAATGGTTGATCAAGCGTCCTTTTGTTGTTTCAAGGTGCGGGTGGCATTTTGCAAGGTATCGCTGATGCGTCAACGTACTTTTCTTTGCCTGAAGTGTTATTATAAAATAGAAAGAAATTGCCAGCAGGGTCATCTCCGTATGTCGGAAAAATCTTGTTTCCGTCACCAGCCGAAACGTGATTCCCATGGTAGTTAACCACCACTTCACCCCTCTCAAATTTCCATTCCGTGGAGAATACTCCCTTTTCCATTTCGTCGGTTTCCCTTACTATTAGATTGGGCCAATCGTGGGTTTCTATCAGTCTAATAGCTAGGTCCTGGTCATCTGGACTAAGCCTTGATTGCTCAATATTCCTTGCTCAAATTTTGTCATAAAATATTGTTCTAAATTTATCAATAATTAGATAAATATATATTGATATATTAATTAATTAATTAATACATTAATAAATAATCATAGAATGAAAGAAATAAAATTATTATAGAACAATAAATAAATAAATTAATTAATACATAAATATTCTGACTTTAGAGGGAAACTTTTGCGCAGAGCTCTGTGCGCTACACCCCTGCTCCAGAGACGAACAAGTTGTGTCCGAATTAAGAGGGGAACTAGCTAACAACAGGTATCGTCAATTTAATAATAAATGCTGTTTCCTGCGGAAGTTCTTCGATGAATTTGGAAGGGACACCAGGCCGAGAGAAGAAGCGCCGCTTTTCTTTTCTGCCTGCACTCCTTCAAGAAAAAAAAAACAATATAGAGAACAATACAGGTAACGATGTGATTTGATAATAGCATTTACCAACGAATAATGTAACAGTCAAATATTTATTTCGATAACCAAGAAATAGGTTGCCCCGATAAGGATTTTTTCACACCATAATCAAAGAAAAGTTTTGTAAATGGAGAAATGTGTTCCGTGGTTCTTCAATGGTTTCTTGTTTCAATCTTGGCATTTGCAAGGTATCGCTGATGCGTCAACGCACTTTTCTTTGCCTGCTGCGTTCTTATAAATAAAACAGTAATTGCCAGCAGGGTCATCTCCGCATGTCGGCAAACTTTTGTTTCCGTCTCCAGCCGAAACGTGATTCCCATGGTAGTCAACCACCACTTCACCACCACTTCACCCCTCTCAAATTCCCTTTCCGTTCAGAATACTCCTTTTCCAATTTTGTCCGTATCCCTTACCATTAGATTAAGTCATTTCTGGGTTTCTATCAGTCTAACTAGGTCCTGGTCATCTGGACTGGGCCTTGATTGCTCAATATTCCACAACCCTTTTTCCTATCCAACAATTTCTTTTCTAATTTCTTACCTCACAAAATGCTATCAGGAACAAGGTAACTTCTTGGAATAAATGTTTTCAGGTCCTTCATATCCTTTTTAGCAGCCTTTGCCTCTTTTCTCAGCAAATATCGTGCAACTTCATCGTGAATCCTTACCTTTTTCTCATAGCGAAGATCTCTGGCTACCCTTTATCTGTACTTTTTCTTGACATCTTTCAACTCGGACGGTTTAGGGATTGTTGCATCTGCAAGGTCTCCAAATTTTGCGAGAAGTTCTCCCCTTACTTTTGCTTTACCAGTCGAACCTGGTTTCCGAATTGGCGATCTTTTGCTTGGGCTGGGACTTTCTATCTTACCTTTATCGGAACTGGTTGATGCTTCCTCCCCAGTGGTTTTTCTTACCTTTCGTGGTGTTGGTCCATTTTCTTTTTCTTCTGTCGTTTTTTCCTTCCAGGGTGTTTGTACTTCCTCTCCGTGGTCAATGCCTGCTGTGACAGAAGGCTGTCGTCGGTTGTATAATGTTTAGAAGAAATCAACGACACCTTGGTAGTCGGCGTACCTGTACACCTTGTCCCTTGTGTCCTCTGAATGGCACAGGAAATCTGCACTGCCTTTTTCCTTCACCTGTATTTGCTTGATTAAAGGATTCATTAGCCCTTCTAGCATTCGAAGCTATTATAAATGCTCCTTAAAATCGTGCCTTTCTTGCAATGCTCTAATTCCATCACCGATTTCACGAAAGGATCTCCTGAACTATGCAGAAGGTTATTATCACTCGTTGTCCTGGCCCAGGGGCCATAAAACTTAGACGAGCTCACATTTGGTCTCAGTCTCACTTTTCCACTATATATTCCTTTGGTAAACGTGAGACTGAAATTAAAAGTGAGCTCGTCTAAGGTTTAACGATCTTGCTCCTTACCGGTGGCAGGTACTTTTCCATAAATGACTGCAGGAAAGGATTGAGGATGATCTTGGCTAGGTATTTATCGGCGGTCTTATGCTCATGGACTGGAACAATAAATGTAATTATTAAGAGAAAAATGTGAATCGATCAAAATTTTGTCATTAAATATTGTTCTGAATTTATAAATAAATAAATGAATGAATAAATAAATAAATATATAGATAGATAAGTTAATTAATAAATAAATAAATAATCAAAAGATGAAAGATATAAAACAATTATATAGAAAAATAAATAAATTAATACATAAATATACTGGCTTTAGAGGGGAACTTTTGCGCAGAGCTCTTTGCGCTAGACCCCTGCTCCGGAGACGACCAAGTTGTGTCAGAATTTAGAGGAAAACAAGTTGAATAAAGATCATTTTATTCGTCAATTTAATAATAAATGCTGTTTCCTGTGGAAATTCTTTGATGAATTTGTAGGGGACACTAGGCCGAGAGAAGAAGCGCTGCTTTTCTCTACTGCCTGCAGTCCTTCACGTCGACCAGGGCAGTCCCTATCTCCTTCCCTTTCTGCAAAAACCTTGAGAAATTCAACTTAATCATGTAAATACGTAAACCAATGGATCTGAAAATAGGATGCATATGATATTTAGTACGAAACATATGAAATCTAATTTAATTAATTTTAGGAGTTTAAAATTTAAAAAAACTATATAGAGAACGGTACACGAAACAATGTGATTTGACAATAGCATTTACGAACGAATTTATTTCGATAACCAAGACACAGGTTGTCCCGATAAGGATTTTTTCACACCATAATCAAATAAAAGTTGTGTAAATAGAGAAATGCGTTCCTGGGCAACCAACAACACTACATCGTCTCCATTTAGTTTTCTTACCTCAAATTTTAGGCTGGGTTTGGTTCTTAAATGGTTATTCAAGCGTCCTTTTGTGGTTTCAATGTGCGGGTGGCATTTGCAAGGTACGTATCGCTGATGCGTCAACGCACTTTTCTTTGCCTGCTCCATTCTTATAAAATAAAAAAGTAATTGCCAGCAGGGTCATCTTCGTATGTCAGCAAACTTTTGTTTCCGTCACCAGCCGAAACGTGATTCCCATAGTACATGTAGTCAACCTTCTCCTCACCCCTCTCAAATTCCCTTTTCGCGGAGAATACTCCTTTTCCCATTTCGTCCGCTTCCCTTACCATTAGATTGGGCCAATCGTGGGTTTCTATCAGTCTAAATAGGTCCTGGTCATCTGGACTGGGCCTTGATTGCTCAATATTCCACAACCTTTCGATTTTCCCATCCAACAATTTCTTTTCGTGAATCCTTACCTTTCTCTCATAGCGAAGATGTCGGGCTACAATTACTAAAAATTAATTGTCACAATTACTAAAAATGTAGAATTTTTTATTTTATACATATTTTTTTCAAAGTACGTTCAATATCCCTATAGTAAAAATGTTTATGTACACTCTTAACGCACTTTGAAATTTTTTTTTTCAAAGTGCGTTGAGTGTTCACAAACTTAACACACTTTAAAAATGTTTTTCAAAGCGCGTTGATTTTGTCCCAATTTTAACTCACTTTAAAAATTTTCCTCAAGGTACGTAATTTTTTTCAAAGTATGTTGCCACAAGGCGGTCTTATGCTCATGGACTGGGACAATAAGTGTCTTCTCGCCCATAAACACTCGGTTGGTTTCCTTGTTCTCGAGTGCTGCAATGTAGGTCTGAAGTTTCTAGTTTTCTACCACTCCTGTCCGATGTCCTACCTTGCCGCAAAAAGATCCCACAAGTCACGTACCTGTTAAGTAAAGCAATGGTATCTCTCTTTAGAGCCTCGCGCTGACTAGTTATGATACGAAGAACTTCAAATGCACTTTTTTGGAATTCTGAGAGGTAGTTCTGCAGCAAATCACTCTTGCTAATTTCATTTCAGTAAAATCAGCATAGAAAGAACAAAGAAATCTTTATTAAAAACCACGATAATCTGTAAATTTAAATTCAACTCAAACAGGGAAACCATATATGCCAATTTATTTATAGCAGCTTCGTAAACAGGTACAAACAATTTTAAGAATCCTGGTTTGCAGAAACTTTACTGGTTCTCATCGGATCATGAAATGTGTTCTATACGCAGTGAAGCATACAGTCGTATTTACTTTATTACGAAGTGTTTGAGGCGTCAGTTGAATGTTTTTTGTCAAGTATATTGAAGGTATTTTTCTTAAGTATTGAAGAAATAACTGTCTTATTTTTTGATTTCATGATGTGATCAATCGATTGGCTTGCGTGATAAATTGCCGAGGGCATCATCGTCATGGTATATAAAAAAATCTGACAGTTATTCCTTATATTTACATGCTTTGATTCCTCCAATCCAACTGCTCCAGCCCTGCTTCTGTCTAGCTATTTGTCCCGCCCTGCACGTGATTTTTTTAACTCGCCTGAGATTAGGCCAATACTTTTTGATCACAGCCGTCCGAATTCCGTCTGTCTGTCTGTTAACTTTTCACATTTTCGATATCTTCTCAAGAACCACTGGGCAAATTTTGACCAAACTTGGTACAAAGCATCCTTGGGTGAAGGGGAATTTAAATTGTTGAATTCAAGGGCCAAGTCCCCTCACAAGGGGAGATAATCAAGAAAAGACAAAAGTAGGGTGGGGTCATTAAAAAATCTTCTTCTCAAGAACCACTGGGCCAGAGAAGCTGAAATTTATGTGGAAGCATTCTGGGGTAGTGTAGATTCTAAATTGTTCAAATCATGACCCCCAGGGGAAGGGCGGGGCCACAATAGGGAATCAAAGTTTAACATAGAAATATATAGGAAAAATCTTTGAAAATCTTCTCATGAACCACTGGGCCAGAAAAGCTGAAACTTATGTGGAAGCATTCTGGTATAGTGTAGATTCCAAATTGTTCAAAGCATGACCCCCGGGGGAAGGGCGGGGCCACAATAGGGAATCAAAGTTTAACATAGAAATATATAGGAAAAATCTTTGAAAATCTTCTCATGAACCACTGGGCCAGAAAAGCTGAAACTTATGTGGAAGCATTATGGGGTAGTGTACACAATGTAGATTCTAAACTTTAAAAATCATGACCCGTGGGGAAGGGCGGGGCCACAATAGGGAATCAAAGTTTTACATAGAATTATATAGGAAAAATCTTTAAAATCTTCCTCTCAAGAACCACTGGGCCAGGAAAGATGGAACTTATGTGCACATTGAAGGATCATGGGGTAGTGTACATTTCAAAATGTCTAAATTATGATCAGTGGGGTAGGGTGGGGATGCATTATGTATTACAAGGGGGAAACCTGGTAAAGAACAGAATGGTCAAAGCTTCTCAGGTGAGCGATGTGACCCATGGGCCTCTTGTTTTAATCGCGCCTATTGATAAACCAATACATTGATGGGGAAATAAGTACATTTACAATTTACTTTGTAATTTTATCTCGGAAAAGACATTGGAAATGTAAGTATTAAAATATGCAGCATAGACATTGGTTTATTATTACAGATTGTGAAGTTAATTTGTTCAATTTTATACTAGTTAGGGGCCCGCTTGTCGGGCTCCCATAGTGATCAGTCTGTCCGTCCTTCCGAGATCTCTTGTCCGGAGCATATCTTCTCTCTCCTTGGCCCAATCTGGCTCATACTTCACCCACAGAGTGCCTTTGGGTAACCAGTGTGCAGTGACCTTCAACCTTGTTTCTAGGTCAAAGAACAAATAGCAGAGTTTTTTCTTGTGAAATTCCTCCTTAAATCTGACTTTTACTTCCAAAGTTCCAATAGTCAATGGATGTGCAGTGACCTTGGTCGAAGTTTCTAGGTCATGGTCAGAATTAACCTCTCTGTTTAAAATCTTTGTTTGGTGCATAATTTTTTCCCTTTAATTCCAATAAATTTATATAACTGGGGATACAAGATATACATATCGATATATATCGATATATGATAAACAATAAAATTGTGCAATGACTTTTTGTATTACACAAATGTTCCTCTTCAAAATAAACACTTTTAAACTACCTTACATTTTCATGTTCATTGTTGAAAGCGGGGCCCTTTGAGAGGCCACTGTCTCAATGATATCTAGTTTCACTTTTGTTTTCATTAAATCATTTCGATTCCAATGCAAATTAGCTAACTGATTTATTAATGCATACATCGGATACTTCGGAAAGAGACACAGCAGAGCTTGCTCGTTTTTAGTCACCCGCTGAAATTTTGAGGAATGCGATAATTTCGGTCTGTCTGTGTTTCCGTCCGTCTCTCTGTAATTTTGTTTGTCTACAAAACTTTCATTTCTCTGCAATATCTCCAGAATCCTTCGAGCTTTTACAGTGAAATTTTTACACAACTCACTGTGGTTTATGGACGATTCCTCTTGATTTTGAGATCAAAAGGTCAAGGTAATTAAAATTCAAAATTCTGTCTGAATAAAAAAATTGTTTCCGGGCAATATTTCGGTAAGCCTTTAAGATTTTGAAAAGAAATGTTATACAACAACTGCGAATTCGAAAGGAAGATCCCTATTTATTTTTTGTGACTGTGTGTTAACTTTCATTTCCAGTCCATATCTAAAACTTTGAGCTTTATTTTTTTACAAATAAACTTTATTCATAACTCCCGTATTGCCCCGCCCACCTTTCTTGTGATTCACCCTTAGATCTGCGCATGCTTTTCTTTCTCTTAGTGGGAGACGCATATTCTCTGAATTAGCTTGTTTTTTCATCAAATGAGACCATTAATTTTATGTTATGGCAATCAGATTTGGGAATTTATAGTTTTGTTACTTTATAGCCAGAGGGCTGGTA